>NC_073234.2:59615394-59918815 GCF_029281585.2 Gorilla gorilla gorilla | reverse complement strand
CTCATGGTGTTTTAGCTATTGCCTGGAGAATCTTTCACAAAAGTCTAGGACCCACTCCCAGACATTCAGTTCCAGCATATTTGGGTTGAGTCACTGGCATCTTTACTTTTAAAATACCACAAGTGATTCTAACATGCAGCTAAGGCAGAAACCTACTGGTTTAGAATGACCACAACCTATGCTATAGAAATTGTCACAGAACACTGCATAGTGAGTTATATGGCTTATTTGGTGCAAAAAAAATTAATGAATAATTGACTTGCATTTTATACATTTTTCATAAACTGAATAGACTAAAGGTGTAATTTTTACATTAGTAGACTACCTGAAAGAAGCTTGATTAAAAATTACCTTTTATATATTATAGACCATAACCGACACGGGAAGAGCATGAAAAAGTTGCCATCTGAAATAGCTAATGTCCATATGTCCATTGACAATTATCTGCCTTCTGTTGCATGAGGTTTTCTACCTTATTGCAGGGTTACCAAATTAGAGCAAAAAGTATCCCAAAAAACCTATTTATCATTCCAAAGAATAAGTAAATTGTGTCTGTGTGTGTGTGTGTGTGTGTGTGTGTGTGTATTCTTTGGAACATACACATGTACATACATGCATATGCAATATATACAAATACATGCTTACACACACATATTTATACATCTTACACAGATTTTCGTTTGATTTTACAGCATGGATTTCCTTATTTAGTGTGAGTATTTTTGTCTTCCAGTTACATGAGAGATTAGTGTGCTAGTTTACGGATTACAGTTTTGTCTTTCAAGAATAATCGCTCAGTAGAGACAAAAGTATATAACAAAAGTACATGAACAAATAATTATAGAATTAGCTTTCAGTAACTTCTTTCTATTCCATTTAATTTTAAAAGAAAGTCATTGGAAATGCTAATGAAATATATTTGGAAGGTTTCCTCCTAATACAACAAGGCAAAAAGAACATAATTCCTGCCTAAACTCCATTTTTAATTTTTACTTAAGACATGCAGATAAAGATGATTGTCCCTGAATTGGTATTGAGCTTGCTTGTTATGAGTTATGAATGTTTTAGCAATAAAATTTGGCTTTCTGGAACAAATGGATGTTCAAACCTGATTTTATTAGTGTGGTTGAACATTGTGGAACTAAAACAAGGAAATTTCTGCATATTGCCACAATTTGAGGCCATATGGATCATAAACTTTTCTATTTATATTTCACTGGTAGACATAAATGACATCTCATCACAAAAAAAGAAGCAAGGAATACACAACTGAAGTTTAGAAACGGACGTCTTGCTACTGAATGTCAGATAAAGGTGAAGCTTTTAAATAGAAGGCCCCTTGATTTAGTACCTTTAATGTGCACAGGAAGGGATCTGCACAGCACATCATTAGTGTGACGGGGTGAAAGGGGCAACACGTTTCTTCTGTTACTGTGGAAAGAGGATGAATCTGGCACAGCTCTGATGTCAGAACCTCCATCACCTTTCTCACAGATGATGTAGTTTTTAATTGTACTCGGGGCTGACTCGCGTCGCACCAGCTCCTACGTGACATTGAGATGGATGAAGCCATTTGTTGGCATTATCAGAACCAGCTGTGTGCTTGGCTGCAGCTACAGTAGGCATTTTATCTCATGCATAATCCTCTCATTGAGAGGGGATCACAAACATCTGAACCATATGGCAAATAATTTTATTATGATCAAAAAAGGACTCTTGAAGCTAGTTAAACAGAAGAGTCCTTGAAATTCAATCAGAAGAAGTTTTATTTTCATGTCGCACCATCGTCCTAAATTAATTGTTAGTACTGCCACAATCATCAAGTAGAGCCCAGACTCCTCCACCCACCCTTGCTTGCAAAGTGAAAATAAACTTATAATTACTTTATTTTGCCTGGATTTTTTTTATACTTCTCAATGTGGGAGAATTTATTTTGATCCACATTAGAGAAGAGAATCTGGATTTCAAAGACTGAAGCTGGCTTCTGATTAAAAATAATAATTTTTAAAAAACTCTTCAAATATAAGAACCTTATATCAAATGGAATAAGCTTGAATTTTTGTCCTAATTGCAGCTCTCTTAAAAGCTACATAAGATGGAGGCTATATATATATTTTTTCTTTAGGGAAGTAAAGTCTTAAAGAAAGAAAATCTATTCTTTCACAGGGTAGCCTAATGATCCTGCAAGTTTAGCATATATCTATCTTCAAAGGAAAGGAGCAAACTTGTCTTTTCCACATGGTGGGCTTTCCTGCACATTGTCAAGGAGATACATAGGTCTCCATAGCAAAGGCATGCAATCCCCTGCCCTTCTGTCCAGGGAAGTGATGGGAAGCAGCTGCTATGGAACAAGATGCGATGTAGTTAGGAGGAATTGTGTGAGGCTGTGGCAAGCAGTTTAGTTACTGCCTCACACCAGAATGACTTGTAACTATGATATTCCTACATTAATTATAACTTTTATTAATCACAAAGGATGTTCCAAAACTCAAGTTCAAATGTTACAAGTCCATAAAACAGCAACTTGCATAATCTTAGCTTGTCTATGATGTATATGTTCTGTTCTTTTATTATAATTTTTCTTTCCATAGAAAAGTACATACGATTTGGGCCTTAAGGCACCTGTTAGTGATATGAAGCTGTAATCAGCAACTTCCACCCCACAGTTTGAGGCCATGAAGTATCACAGGGTCCAAATGGCAACAGCTGTCTTATCTAGAGACTAGTCTTTTATTTGGTATTTTATTGACAAATAATAAAGCTAGTAATTGGACTGGGAGAGGAATATAGCCACTTAATTTAGAGGACCTTTAATTTTCTACTACTAAATGCCTGAGACAGCTTTTTGTTTTTATTACCCCCTCATGACTGAAGCAGAGGAGCTGGCTGAATCCTTAAAATGGTTTCAAATGTGCATTTTTATCTTCATTATTTAAGAACATATTTGAAAAAATATGCTTACTATGAAATATGATAGTGATTCCTTAAGAAAAAATAAGCAAACAAACAAAATAAACAACACTGTGGAATTGTGATTGTAAAATCAAGATGCATTTATTCAGGCTGCATTTGTTCAGGATGCATTTATTCAAGTTGCATTTGTTCAGGTGCATTTGTTAAGGATGTATTTATTCAGGATGTAACTGTTTGGGATGCATCTGTTCCGGATGCATCTGTTCAGGATGCATTTGTTCAGGTTGCATTTGCTCAGGATGGATCTGTTAAGGATGCATTTATTCAGATTTCATTTGTTTGGCTTGCATTTGCTCAGGATGCATTTGTTTAGCAGGTCCCTGTCGCTAGCAAAGGCAAATTGGGCAGGGCCATGTGTGCTGGTAGAAAGGGTGAGCAGAAAATGACGACTACCTTCCAGCAACTGCCAGACACAGGCTTTCCACATTGAGAAAGTGGTTAAACGTGTATAATTCCTCATCTTTGGAACTTCTTCAACTTAGCAGTTTAAAAAGAAAGAGGAGAGAATAAAGAAAGAAAATAATGGCACTGGGCCCTTCATTTGCTTGTCTATTACAGAAGTAGATATTGTAAGTTCAGTGTTATAAGTTGTAAGTTCACTTTATCATCTTTCCAGTTAATATAATAATACAAGGAAGAAGATCATGGAGATTTGATTGCCCTCTGACAAGGAAAAGGCATTTGGTGGCCTTATAGTTTCACTCAAGTAAGCTTTGTTAGTATGGAACATCCAGTGTATTGGCCAGCTAAATGAAATGTGTCATGATTTTTTCTGGGATAATTCTGGTGCTTTTTAAATGTACCCTTCCCACAGTAATCATTTACACAGTGTTTAATAATTATTATCCAGTAAGCTTTCTGAAAGTTTTTTTCTGAGTGGCAGAACCTCAGTCTTCAATGCCATACTACATGCCTCATAGGGATTTTGCTGACAATGAAGGTTGTAGATAAATAATGGATGAAGTCGGGTGACAGGGCCTGAGCACTTGGGCTTGACAGATTATCTTGTGATGTATTACAATTAGATATGCGTCAGTGTCACTTCATTTATTCAACTAGTAAGAGTACATAACTCTTTGAAAGTAGATTTATTAAGAGCTTTACTCATGTCTTTTCAAAATTTAGAATTGATTTTTGAGCATCTCTAACAGCTTTCTAAATCATCTATCCTTTACAGTTTTTAAGTTGAAATTTTATGAAAATCCCTACTAAACAGGTTCCATTTTTGGTTGTGTATTTTATTTGTGCTCAAGGCAGTTGCTAGATGACAGATCACCTTGTCATCAGCTGGTCAACAGACTGAATTGGCCTTTGGGAAGGGGGAATATAGGATTCGTAGTACGGGAATCATAGGTACTGGTGGATGGCAAGTAGCAGACATTGTAATAAAGATTGGTTATTTCCATTAGCAATTTTGTACACATGCATTTCAAGTAGGGATTGTCTTATTCTTTTTGAAGAAAGAGATGCCAGTGGGGAGAAAAAAATAAATCCTGGATGTTAACATGCATTTTCTCTGTTTCTAAATTATACAAATGTAGTTTTTCTAGCCCCCTAGGGTGAGTTACATAAATTAGCAGTGACCCACATGCCTAGGACCTAAAACTGCTGGGACAGTTGCACCTCATTTGAATTTTGCAAAGTCTTACATATTATCTAAGTTTCAGATTTTTTTCTCGAAAACTTAAATTTGTGTCAGGTTTTTCTGTTCTCTTAGAGTTCAGTAAAATGGGAAATAATAAAAGATATTGGGGATGGCTAAGAAGAGAAAAAATGCTATTCTTATATGTGAATGAAGCCCATACTGATTTATTGCTATGGACCCAAAGTTTCTAGCAAATTGTTTTTCTAGCTTAGCCTCGATCATATTAAATCAAGTAATTGATTGTGCATGTGAGCACATACATCGGTTCAGCTATTATAATGTGTGTTTTTTTTAAAATTGTATGTTCTATTTAAATAGATGTTTCTAAAATAACCCACATGATTGCAAAAGACTCCCAACCTCTCAGGCCAGAGTAAACCTCATCTTACAGGAATTCAATTCTTAATTTGATGACCCTCTCTTGTATAATTAATCATTATGAAATAAATTATTTTGATGCCCTTTGAATGTTTATTTTTAGCAAAAGAAAGGGTGTTGTGTTGACGGATAGCAAGTAGCTACAAAAGCAGAAGAAACGCAGAATTCTCAAGATTATCAACATATTCCCTTTCCCCTCTTTGAGCCCGAATCAGTCTCTCCAGGGGTCTGAATAAACAAACATGCTTGTCACTGTAGAACAACTTTTACATTCTTCAGATAAGGACTCAGCTCAGTTTAGGGTCAAATTATACTGGTAGCAAAGCTGATCAGAGCAAACAAGATTTCAGAGGATTCACTCACTCTTGTAAAAGCTGATTATAATTGATGAATGACCAGCTTGCTAGACCCTGACAGACTGGTTGCCTGGCCTTTGCTCTCTGCCAGTTCAAGCCTTACAAGTGTGAAATAGCCAATTACTGAAATACCTATTGAAAGTAATAGGCCAATGAGCAAATTGCTACTGTGGGACATCGTGGCAGTGGAGATGGAAGGAGGCCAAGATAAAGTTCTGTTCTGAGCAGCTGCTGCCACCACAGATTGCTAATACTATTGGATGACCAAGAGATGAGAGCAAGGTATTTTCCCATTCAAACTGCAAGTGTCCTGCCTTGTATTGACTTACAGTTTATGATGCATGATACCATCTTGTTACCCTGGTCCTAATTTGCAGAAATAAATCCTCCTTTTAAAAGGTAGTTAAATAGGTAATAAGGATAGTCACGGCCATAGATTTTGTGCAAAAGCATTAAATACAATTTTTGCAGGGAATGAAAAGTCATATAGTGTGCAGAGTGTTAATACTTGCCAGCCATTTGCTATTGACAGAACAATTTATCTTGATAAAGGACAGTGAAAAATTCCAATCTATTCACTGACATCACATTATCAGCAGTAATATATGACTGCATCTAAATACAAGGTTGAGCTCTGATACAGCTGAGAAGTTCCTGGTAATTTTCCTGTAAATATATTGTGTACTGGACAATGAACAAATGACACATTTACCATGTAATTGGATAACCTATTTTTATATGAAATTTAAAGTTTTACTGTGTTTAATGGAATATACCATAATATTTCCTTTTGGGGTAACCTGTTTCTTTAGTAAGACTTCAGCAATAAAATGGGTATTAATGGGTTTGACAGAGAAAAAGGTTAGACAAAGAAAGGTAAATTCTAAAATTCTACATAAGGCAATAGATCCTCTCGGCATTTACTACCATAAGAAAATTGCCTTAATATTTACTATAAATTGTAATTACATTACAGTTATTATAATAGAATATATCTTTTTGTAAGATTAGGAAATTGCGAATTGCATTTTAATTGAAAATGTCTTTGCAAATTGCTCTAGCACAATTCTGAATTATCTGAAATGTGCCTGAGTGGGCTACAATGCAGTTGGGGGATGAGAGGGTGCTGGGGTGGTGATACAGAGCATGGATAGTCCTACGAGACTGGTAAAGGTGATTAGACCTACGGGGAGCTGTTTGAGCCCATTCCTCCCTAGGCTAGGGGGTATGCAACTTCAGCTCCATGAGATAACAAGAGGCAAAAATATAGACACACAAATCCCCTGATGTGCAACACCTTTGTCCCTTACATTCCCTAGTACCTGTACTTACAAGGCCTCAAATAGGAATCAAGTCTATCATTGCTTAAGATCTGAAACTTGAACTGATTGGTAGAAATGTTATGTTTCCAGCCAGGTGCGGTGGCTCACACCTGTAATCCCAGCACTTTGGGAGGCCGAGGTGGGTGGATCACATAAGGTCAGGATTTTGAGATCAGCCTGACTAATATGGTGAAACCTCGTCTCTACTAAAAACACAAAAATTAATCAGGCATGGTGGTGCTGCCTGGACTCCCAGCTACTCAGGAGGCTGAGGCAGGAGAATTGCTTGAGCCCGGGAGGCAGAGGTTGTAGTGAGTCGAGATCGTACCATTGCACTGCAGCCTGGGTGACAGAGCAAGACTCTGTCTCAAAATAAATAAATAAATAAATAAATAAGAAAGGAAGAAACGTTATGTTTCCTAGCAAATCTGTGTAGAAGCCTACAATGTCTCATCGGTGCACATTCTTTCTTTCTATTTGTCCTTCATGAACACTTTCACAAAATGAGAGCTTCTTGTTATTGCCATAAAATAGCTTGGGGGTAATTTGTGTGTTCCATTTGGATTATAGCTATGAAAAAATTCAAATAGTTTACTATTTTTAACATATTATTCTGCCTATTTTCAAGAAGATTTGAGGAATCTATGAATTAAATTAATTATAATATAAAATCTCACTATTTAGTTATTGAAAACAAAAACAAGGAAAAAAAATCCTAGCGCCATGTCCAAAAGGCAGAAGGATTCTTTGAGAGAAATGTCTTGAAATCATTGGCACTGAGTTTAACAATCTGGTTTTGTGACTGCTGAGAGAACAGATGAAACCTGTATGCACCATAGTACAGAGTAGAAAATACGATGTCCTCTTTTTGCAATACTTACCAAAACCACTTGAGTTACCTCCCTATCTAATTAGCAGGGCACTTGGCTTTCCTCTCCTTGTCTCCTCTTGGTCAAAAAGCCCAGTCCTACTTTTAAAATCAAAGTAGAGAAAGATGAAAAATAAGATCGTTCCTCACCATTTGCCTGCCTTTACTTCTGTCTGCCACAGGGTGCCACTGTTGAAAATAGGACCTGCACAATTTGTTGCCACCCTGTCCACAGCTGTGATTATGGCCTTGCTGGTCCAGATCTCTGTGCAGGACAGGATGTTTTCTCTAGAGAAGATAGTCCCACTCTGTTGAGCATTTCCAGTATTTTCTACTCTTGACTTTATGCTTCACTTTCAACCATTTCCCCCTAAGCACACCTAATAGTGCCAGAGAATAAATAGGAAGGTGCTTCAAACTCATGTACATGAGAGAGTCAAGTAGCTGTTCCTCATTGAGCTGTGGAAGAATGAGTATTTGGTGAGATTTAAAGGAATTATATACACGCACATACACACACTCTTAAAACAGAAGCTGTCAGCCATTATTTTCCAAATAACTCTTAATCAAGACAACCCTGAGATTGAGCACAGAAACCCCAGTCTAGTCTTCCCAGTTTTCTCACCTCTAAGTTTTTTGGGGTGGGGGCTTTTGGCATCTTTCTTGCCTGCAGATTTCAGTTGGCTTTATCTCATTCCATGCAAAACATTATGATATTATTTGTTCTTTAAAGGAATGTTTAGATCTGTATCTCTTCCATTAAGGTGCTCCTGTATACATTAGCTCATCTCCTCCCAAGTGAAGAGCAGTCTGGGGAGCCAAGGGGATGGTGGTCAGTGGCTGCTCTCAATGAAAATGTAAAGTTCTGGCTGCACGTTTCTTATGGGTGCCTCCTAGGACAATGGAAGTGTACTGTTTCATATTTACATAAGTAAGAGAGTTACCCAAGATCGAACCAATCTTGAAGGTAACTTTCCATTTTCACTTTAAATAAATCACTTTTAAACTTTTCTTGTTAAAAAGTACTACCCAGAATGTACTCATTTCCTGTTATGAAAAACTTTTTCATAAAGATAATTATTTTTGTGTGTCAAACTCAACTATTAAGTGGTCATATAAAAACAGTATTGAGTAATCTAATGACCCTATCTTTATTATAGCTTATTAAATGAATTTTGTTGGGAAGGGAAGATAATGTTTCTAGGTACTATAAACAGCATCTCATTTTACCTGCACTACCTTTTTGTCTGTTTTCAGTTTCTCAGAATGGTATGATAAATTCTTACAGTACAATTGTGCATTTGCCAATTCTTCCTTGTAGTTCTCTTCATTTTTTTCTTTATGCCTTGTAAGAATATGTAGTTAAGTGGATCTATGATCAATACGGTTACCTTTTCCTCTTGTACTGTTCATTTCATTTATAAGTAAAATTGTTCTTTGTTGCTAATAACCCTTTAAACCTATTTTGTTTGCACTTAACATTGTATCAATTGTCTTTTTAATTTTCATTTCATTAATATTTTGTCATTTCCTTTTCTGTCAAACTTCTTATGACATTAAGTCTTTAAGTGTGTACATTTTCAACATTAGATTTTAATTGTTTTTAATTGGATTCTAACTTATTTTAAATTTCAGAATCTCTGTCTTTACGCATTTATATCATTTTTAAATAAAGTATGCATGTAAGTCATAGAATATATTTAATTCAAATTAAATACAAACCAGAATAATGTTTGCTCTTTATAAAGTAGCAGTTAAATTATTAAAAGGAATTATTGTCTTAACTTAACTATACATATTTTTATTTTTTATTTGCCATGTTCTATCTTCCATTTCACCACCCCATCAATTCTTCTATACCAGATTAATCAAAATATTTTAATACAGATCTACTCCCATGATTCAGATATTAAGCATCTCATTTTCATTACTTAGTAATTACTCTTAAAACTTTTGTATGCATACTTGATCTAAAATCTAGAATAAATATTTGTGTATTTCTCTCAAAGGACCTCAGGGTATTTTAATTCTTATCCACCATTTTAAATTATGCATTATTTTTATCTATTAATTTCCCCCTTGTTTAAAATGCCCCTAAACTAATTATAATTGATGTTTTTACAGTCAATGCTATTTGAAATCATCACCATGTTTACCAATTTGCACTTATTGTTGCTTCTTTTATCTCGATTCTATTCCTTCCTTCTAGAGTCAATTTTCTTCTTAATGAATAAATATCATCAATTCTTTTCACCACGTCTACATGAGGCAACTTCTTGCATTTTGTTTTTCATACTGAAAATGTATTTATCTGATCACTCTCTTATACAATAAACTAGCCAATAATAAAATTTGTAGTTGACAGTTATTTTCCCTTTGTCCTTTAAAAATATTTATCCGTTATTTCTTATTTCTCACTTTGCTAATGAAAAGTCTTTTATCAGTCAAATAACTAATTCTGCCTTTTCTCTCTGTTGCTTAAGATTTTTCACTTTGTCTTTGATGTCTTACAGTTATACAGCACTATGTCTAGAGTGTGATTTCTTTTTGCTTATCTGCTCAGGGCTTGATATTTTTCTACAGAGAGGAATCTTATGTTTATATAAATCTGGTAAACTCATAGCTGTTATCATTCTCCTGCATTGTCCCCGTTTTCTTCTTCTGGAACTTCTTTTAGGTTTATAGTAGATATTTTTAAACCATGCATATCTTGGTCTTCATAATTACCTGCTTTTAATCACTCTGTATTGCCTTCTCTTTAATTTCCTCATATCTATCTTCCAGTGTATGCATTCCTCACTTTAGCTATTTCTAATGTACTCAAAAAAATTTCATTGACTGTGTTTATTTTTATTATTCTATTTTAAATATTCCCTTTTATTTTTTATGTTATTCTGCTTTTTTCTTATAATTCATGTTCAATCATTTACTTCTCTGATTGTTTTAATCATATTCTATACTCTTAGATTCCTCTATTATATGCACTTTCTGAAATTTTATTTTAGATGATTTTCAGTATCAACTGGCTCTCCATAAAGTAATTCATCTCTCCATGTATATTTACAGTTTTTTAGTGAGCCCTTATTTGATGATTTTTATATATAATTCTAGAGTACTATTATATATTACATATAAATATATATCCTATATATATTAACTATTACTCTAGATTGATTTTTTTAAGTTGGCATATTTATATCCCAGGACCAATCTTTCACTACTTTTTATGTTAAGTTTTTGGTTTGAGATTCTATAACAATTATATTAATATAAGGTTGACTTCAAATTACAAACTGTATATGGCACTGGCTAGGAATTTTGATTTATCAGAAGAAATTTTACATTATTGTTTCATTGTTTTCCTCTCAGAATTCCAGGAAAATAGCAGGCTTCTTTCTGCTATTCTGAGTCAGTGATTGAATTTTTTCTGGTCTTTTTTCAGAAAGAAGACAGCCCTACAAATTTCTGGTTCATGTAAGATTTAAATCCAACTTCTTGTCTCATTTGAGACCAAGGCATTAAAATACTAGGTCCTAGATTCGGTAGCTGTAGGGGTGGGTTGCCCCTACACACCTGTGGGTCTTTCTCGTAAGGTGGAACGAGAGACTTAGGAAAGAAAAAGACACAGAGACAAAGTATAGAGAAAGAAATAAGGGGACCCGGGGGACCAGCGTTCAGCATATGGAGGATCCCGCCAGCCTCTGAGTTCCCTTAGTATTTATTGATCATTCGTGGGTGCTTTTCGAAAAGGGGGTTGTGTCAGGGTCACAAGACAATAGTGGGGAGAGGGTCAGCAGACAAACAAGTGAACAAAGGTCTTTGCATCATAGACAATGTAAAGGATTAAGTGCTGTGCTTTTAGATATGCATACACATAAACATCTCAATGCTTTACAAAGCAGTATTGCTGCCCACAGGTCCCACCTCCAGCCCTAAGGCGGTTTTTCCCTATCTCAGTAGATGGAGCATACAATCGGGTTTTATACCGAGACATTCCATTGCCCAGGGACGGGCAGGAGACAGATGCCTTCCTCTTGTCTCAACTGCAAGAGGCATGCCTTCCTCTTGTCTCAACTGCAAGAGGCATGCCTTCCTCTTGTCTCAACTGCAAGAGGCATGCCTTCCTCTTGTCTCAACTGCAAGAGGCATGCCTTCCTCTTGTCTCAACTGCAAGAGGCATGCCTTCCTCTTGTCTCAACTGCAAGAGGCATGCCTTCCTCTTATACTAATCCTCCTCAGCACAGACCCTTTACGGGTGTCGGGCTGGGGGACGGTCAGGTCTTTCCCTTCCCACGAGGCCATATTTCAGACTATCACATGGGGAGAAACCTTGGACAATACCTGGCTTTCCTAGGCAGAGGTCCCTGCGGCCTTCCGCAGTTTTTGTGTCCCTGGGTACTTGAGATTAGGGAGTGGTGATGACTCTTAAGGAGCATGCTGCCTTCAAGCATCTGTTTAACAAAGCACATCTTGCACCGCCCTTAATCCATCTAACTCTGAGTTGACACAGCACATGTTTCAGAGAGCAGGGGGTTGGGGGTAAGGTTATAGATTAACAGAATCTCAAGGCAGAGGAATTTTTCTTAGTACAGAACAAAATGGAGTCTCCTATGTCTACTTCTTTCTATACAGACACAGCAACAATCTGATCTCTCTTGCTTTTCCCCACAGGTAGCCAAACAAAAAAAGAAAGAAAAACTAAACAACAACAAATAAAAGAGTCTGTAACTGCCTGAGCTATCATGGCATCGACTAGAGGGTTTAGCTTTTTTGGTTTTCACTTTATTTTTGCCAAATGTTTATTTGTTTGTTTGGTTGATTTGGTTTGTTTTCTGAACTTGCTATGTACCTTAAAAAGTGTTTGCTTATACGCTATCCAGCATTTTAATGTATGTGTTGTGAGAAGTGAGGTCTCATTGATGTAGCCCACCATATTTCTAGGAGACCTCCTTTGTTTTATGCATGATGAATGTGAGATATGCCGTCAATGTTCACCCAGATTAACCTAGCTAATTTATGTCTGGAGAGGCGGCAGGTCATCCAAATCTGGCTTCAGTACACTTTCCCTAGTTTATTCCCTTTATTCCCTGCAAGTCTATACTCCTACTAGATGTCAGCCTCCTGAGGAATGTATTCACCTTTGTATTTCCACTTGCTAACTACAGTGTGGGACTTAGTATAAATTTTTATTGGTAGTCTTTTAAAAAAATTTGCATATAATTTTTCCCCTAAAGGAAAGATGTAAAGCTATGCCCTATAAGGGATTAAAGGGGGGAAAAAAAGAAAGATAAGATCCTTAAAGTGCTTCACATTGAGTACAGATGGTAAAATAACCAGAAAATTACAGTGTGGCCCAGCCTTGTAATTATAAAACCTGTTATATAAAATGTGATTATTATGCATTTATTTAGCAACTATTCAGTGTATTTCTACTATATGGTGCATGTTATGCTAGACTTTGGTAATATAACGTGAAAATGATAGTCTGGAAAAGCAAACAGTCTAGTCGGGTGGAAATGTAGATAATAATTAAATAGGCAATCACAAGACTGGGTGATAAATGTTGCTATGGGAATAAGAACACAGTTCAATGTCAAAGTGTGGGGCAGTTGTTATTAAAGGAATTTAAGTAAAACTTCTCAGAGGAACCTACATATAATGGAAAACTGAAGGATGATAGGGATGAGCCAGATAGATGAAGAGTCAGGTATACCAGAGATATAAACTTGGTTCACGTACAGGGAATAGCATTTTTAATGGTAATAAAGGCATTTGCATAACTATTCACATAGGCAGCTAAAATGTTGACTGAGGAGTTGGGGGTTGAGGAGGTGCGATCACACTTAAGTCTAGAGAAGACGCTAAATCATGAAAGATCTTCTAAGCCATTTAAGACAGTTTAGACTTTATCCTGAAGGTGCTGGAGAAACATGACAGGGATTAGAGAAAGGTTATGATGGGATATTTTAATTTGGAAAGAAGTCTATTCAGGATGAATTTAAAAAACTTTTACCCACCACAGATATCAGGTGAAATTCAGCCCCGATATTTCATGTAGTTTATCTTCTATTTTCCCTAAGTGTTGGCTGGTCTGAGAAATAAAGGGACAGAGTACAAAATAGAGAAATTTTAAAGCTGGGTGTCCGGGGGAGACATCACATGTCAGCAGGTTCCGTGATGCCCCCCAAGCTGCAAAACCAGCAAGTTTTTATTAGTGATTTTCAACAGGTGAGGGAGTGTATGAATAGGGTATGGGTCACAGAGATCACGTGCTTCACAAGGTAATAGAATATCACAAGGCAAACGGAGGCAGGGCAAGATCACAGGACCACAGGACCGGGGTGAAATTAAAATTGCTAATGAAGTTTCAGGCACAGATTGTCATTGATAACATCTTATCAGGAGACAGGGTTTGAGAGCAGACAGCCAGCCGGTCTGACCAAAATTTATTAGGTGGGAATTTCCTCGTCCTAATAAGCCTGGGAGCGCTAAGGGAGACTGGGGCTTATTTCATCCCTACAGCTGCAACCATAAAAGACAGCTGCCCCTGAAGCAGCCATTTCAGAGGCCTACCCTCAGGGATGCATTCTCTTTCTCAGGGATGTTCCTTGCTGAGAAAAAGAATTCAGCAATATTTTTCCCATTTGCTTTTGAAAGAAGAGAAATATGGCCCTCTTCTGCCTGGCTCACTGGCAGTCAGAGTTTAAGGTTCTCTCTTATTCCCTGAACATTGCTGTTATCCTGTTCTTTTTTCAAGGTGCCCAGATTTCGTATTGTTCAAACACACATGCTCTACAATTTGTGCAGTTAATGCAATCATCACAGGGTCCTGAGGTGACATACATCCTCCTCAGCTTATGAAGATGACGGGATTAAGAGACTAAAGTAAAGACTGGCGTAGGAAATCACAAGGGCATTGATTGGGGAAGTGATAAGTGTCCATGAAATCTTCACAGTTTATGTTCAGAGACTGCAGTAAAGACAGGCATAAGAAATTATAAAAGTATTAATTTTGGGAACTAATAAGTGTCTGTGAAATCTTCACAATTTATGTTCTTCTGCCATGGCTTTAGCCGGTCCCTCCGTTTGGGGTCCCTGACTTCCCGCAACACACAGGTTCTTGGGCTCCCATGAAATAGAAATTGACATGAGGTCAAGCAAGTTCACCAGACAGAGCATTATTAGGGACTTATGCTTGAACACAAGGGAGACAGCGCTGGAGCGAGAGTTCTTTGCCTACCTCCTTGAGGACAGGTCTTTGCAGTGTTTTAGGAAGGGTGATGTGAAAATGCCTGAGGTACATGAACAGTCATAACATGTGTGGGTTGAGCTCAGGGTATGCAGGTACAGTGAGAAATCATGTCAGTACATACATGATGTGATCAAAAAATGGCAGATAAGCCCCTTCCTGAGAGGGGAGTTTAGTATTATAATGAAACATGGAGTAAAGGTAAGTCATTTTTCTTGCCTTGTGTGCATGTGGGCAATGCAGTCAGCAGGGATAGTGACAGTGCATGATCTGGTAATTGCTGGATATGGAAAAAAAATGTTAGTGGGGCTGGAGGCTAAATCCCAGTGAGGGCCGAGTCTTGTCCCACTCTGTCTCAGAACTCTACAGGGGAAGTGACCTCACATGCTCTTGCAATAGATCAGCAAGGGTTTCAGAGAAGAGCTTATTCTAGGCTAAAGGGATAGCAGTAGGTCTATAGAAAAGTGGGAATGTTCAAGAGATATTTAGGAATTACACTTGAAAAAACTTGAAGATTGGTTGAAATTAAGCATGAATGGAGGGGATAAATTGAAGGCTGCCTCTGAGGTTTCCTTAGGGAAGTTGGCTACCATCTCTAGAGCTCAGGAGAAAGATCTGGCCTGAAAGTATCAGTTGGGAGGAAGGACATTGTAGTGGTTCTTAAAATATGTACAGAAATTCTTTTATACTACTCTCTTCAAGAGGTGAAGTTGAAATTTAGTTCCTTTTCCCCTAAGAATGGGCTAGACCTAGTGACTTTCTCCTAACAAATAGAACAAGGCAGAAATAATGTTACACCTCTTCTGAGATTAGGTTATAAAAAGACATTTGTTTTCATTTTGTGCTCTCTCTCTTTCTCTCTCTCTCTCTTCAAGTCACTTGCTCTGGCAGAAGCTAGTGACCCTGTAGAACAGTTTCGTAGACAGGCCCATGTGGGAAAGAATGAAGGTCTCTAGCTAACAGCTGATAGTAGCCGAGGCTGTAAACAGTAAATTCTCCAGTCTCAGTAAAACTTTGAGATGACTACAGCCTCAGTCTACAACTTGATTACAACCTCTGAGAAAACCCTCAATTCAGAACCACCCAGCTAAGCTGTTCTCAGACCCCTTACTCTCAGAAACTATACAAGATAATGTGAATTGTTTTAACCTATCAAATTTCAGGGTAGTGTGCTATTCAACGAGAGCCAATACATACATTCAACTTATGACAAGGATGATCATATACAATTTTGTAAGTAGAATGGCATTTGAGCTACAATTAGATGATAGATAGAATGAAATTTCAAGAGGAGGGGATCTTGAATAACATTATAATTTATTAAGAGCTCTCTATATCCAAAGCACTATTCTCAATGAATTGCATGTACTAACTCATTGAATATAGCAATCCTATAAGCTAGGTATTATTATCCCTCCTTTAGAAATGAGGCAATTAAAACCCTGAGAAGTTAACAAACATTCTTTTTAAATATTCTGTTTCATTTTCAAGCTTTATTGAGGTATAATTGACAAAATTGTATAAAGTATACAATATAATGGTTTGATATACCTATATATTATGAAAGGATTACCACAATCAAGTTAGTTAAAAGATCTCTCACCTAACCTAGTTACCATTTGTGTGTTTGTGTGTGTGTGTGTATTTGTGAGGTGAGAACATTTAAGGTCTACTCTGTTGGCAAATTTCAAATGTAAAATACAGTATTGTTAACTTTAGTCAGCATGCTGTGCATTAGCTCCCCAGAGCTTCTGCTTATATTTTGTATCCTTTGAACTTCTCATTTCCCCCAAGCCCCATCTCCTGGCAACATCCATTCTACTCTTAATTTCTGAGTGATATTTTTCAATTCCACATATAAGCAAGATTACACATCATTTGTATTTCTCTGTGTGACTTATTTTACTTAGCATAATGCCTTCAAGTTTCATCCATTTCATCACAAATAGCAGGATTTCCTTATTTTTTCCTTGGATATGGCTGAATACAATTTGTGTGTATGTATCTCTGTGTATATCTCACAATTTTTAGTTTGTCTTGGCTATTGTGAATAATGCCAACTGAACATGGGAGTGCTGGTATCTTTTCAATATACTGATTTTGTTTCCTTCAGATTTATACCCAGAAGCAAGATGGATGGATCATATGGTAATTCTATTTTTAATTTATTGAAAAGCTTCATACTGTTTTCCATAATGGTTGTACCAATTTTTATTCCCATCAACAATGCACAAGGGTTCCCTTTTCTCCACATCCTTATAAACATTTGTTATCTCTTGTTTTTTTTTTTAGATAATAGCCATCCTAACAGGTGTGGGGTGAGAGTTCATTGTGGTTTTTATTTGTATTTTCTTGATGGTCACTTATATTGAATGTCTTTTCACGTATTTATTGGCCATCCATATGTCTTCTTTGGAAAAATGTCAGTTCAAGCCCTTTGCCTGTTTCTTTAATTGGATTATTTGCTTTTATGCTATTGAGGTGTACGAGTTTCTAATATAGTTTTATTTTAACCATTTGTCAGGTATATGGTTTGAAAATATTCTCTACCATTCCATTGGTTGCTTTTTTTATTTTGTTGATGTTTTTTTCGTTGTACAGAATCATTTTAGTTTGATATCGTCCACTTACTTACTTTTGCTTTTGTGGTTTGTGCTTTTAGTTTCATCTCCAAAAAGTCATTGCCAAGACCAGTGTCAAGGAGTTTTTCCCCTGTGTTTTCTTAAAGGAGTTTTGTGGTTTTATGATTTATATTTAAGTTTTAATTCTATTTTGAGTTAAATTTTGCGAGTTGTGTAAGATAGAGGTTCAATTTCATTCTTCTGCATGTGCATATTCAGTTTTTCCAACACCGTTTGTTGAAGAGACTATCCTTTCCCCATTGTGTATTCTTGGCACTTTTATCAAATACTAGTTGACTATATATGCCTGGGTTTATTTTTCAGCTCTTCTTTCTATTCCGTTGGTCTATGCATCTGTTTTTATGCCAGTATCATACTGTTTTAATTCCTACAGATTTGTAATACAGTTTGAAATCAGGAAGTGTGATGTCTCCACCTTTGTTGTTCTTTCTCAAGATTATTTCTACTGTTAGGGGTCTTCTGTGGTTCCATATGATAGGATTTTTTTTCCATTTCTGTGAAAAATCTCATTAGGATTTTGATAAAGATTGCATTGAATCTATAGATAGCTTTGGTTAGTGTATGGCTATTTTTGCAATATTAATTCTTTTGATCCATGAATAGAAGATATTTTTCCAATTGTTTATGTTGTCTTCAATGTCTTTCTTAAAAATTGTACTTTTTTTGGGAGGCCAAGGCAGGCGGATCACAAGGTCAGGAGATCAAGACCTTCCTGGCTAACACGGTGAAACCCTATCTCTATTAAAAATATAAAAAAATTAGCCGGGCATGGCAGCATGCACCTGTAGTCCAGCTACTCGGGAGGCTGAAACAGGAGAATGGTGTGAACCCGGCAGGTGGAGCTTGCAGCGAGCTGAGATCATGCCACTGCATTCCAGCCTGGTCAACAGAGTGAGACTCCACCTCAAAAAAAAAAAAATTATAGTTTTCAGTGTACAGATTGTTCACCTCTTTGATTAAATTTATTCCTAAGTATTATAGATTTGAGTCTATTGTAAATGGTATTTTCTTAATTTCTTTTTTAGAAAGTTCATTGTTAGTATACAGAACTCTATTAATTTTCTATGTTGTTTTGCATCTTGCAACTTTAATGAATTCATTTGTTAGTTCTCTCAGGTTTTTTTGGTGGAATCTTTAGGGTTTTCTACATATAAGATCATATTATATGCAAATAGAGATAATATAATTCTTCCTTTTCAATTTGGATGCCATGTATTTCTTCTTCTTGCTTGATGCTATTGCTAGAATTTCCAGTACTATATTGAATAGAAGTGATGAGAGTGGGAATGCTTGTCACTTTCCTGATCTTAAAAGAATTCAGGTTTTCATTGCTGAAGATGATGTTAGCTGTGGACTTATCATCTATGACCATTATTATGTTGATGTACATTCATTCTATACCCAATTTGTTGAGGGTTTTTATCAAGAAAGAATGTGGAATTATGCTATATGCTTTTTGGGCATCTATTGAAATTATCATTACAGATTTTCATTCTTCTTCCTGTTAATATGATGGGTTGTATTTAATGACTTGTTTATGCTGAACCGTCCTTACATTCCAGGGATAAATCAAAGCTGATCATGGTGTACGAGCCTTTTAATGTGCTATTGAACTCAATTTGCTGTATTTTGAGAATTTTTGCATCTATGTTCATCAGAGATATTGGCTGGTAATTTTCTTTTCTTGTATTGTCTTTATCCAATTTTCATATCAGGGTAATAATGGGCTCATAAAATGAGTTTGGAAGTGTTCCTTCTGTCTTCATTTTTTTTTTTTTTTTTGAGACAGAGTTTTGCTCTTATCACCTAGACTGGAGTACAATGGCATGATCTTGGCTCACTGCAACCTCTGCCTCCCAGGTTCAAGCAATTCTCTTGCCTCAGCCTCCCAGGTAGCTGGGATTACAGGTGCATGCCACCATGCCCAGCTAGTTTTTCTATTTTTAGTAGAGATGGGGTTTCACCACGTTGGCCAAGCTGTTCTTGAACTCCTGACCTCAGGTGATCCACCCACCTCAGCCTCCGAAAGTGTTGGGATTACAGGCATGAGCCACAGCGCCCAGCCTCCCTCTTCAATTTTTTTGGAGAAGCTTAAGAAGAATTGGCATTAATTATTATTTAAATGTTTGGTAGAATTCATCAGTGAATACTGGGGATACTGGGACTCTCAGGGAATAAATTATTTGGCAAAGTTCACATGTGTAGTAATCTATAGTCTATCCGATTTTCAAAGGTGCTATATGGTTTGGGCTTTTCTTTCTTGGGAGGCTGTTGATTACCAATTAAATTTCTTTATTCATCATTGTGCCTTTTTTATGATTCAGTTTTCATAGGTTATATGTTTCCAGGAATTTATTCATTTTTTAGGTTGTCTAATTTGTTGATATATGTTCATGGTAGATTTTGATGATTCTTTGTATTTCTGTAATATCAGTTATATCTCCTCTTTCATTTATAATTGTATTTATTTGAGTCTTCTGTCTCTATTTTCTGTTTTTTTTTTTTTTTTTTGGTTGGTCTAGGTAAAGTTTCATCAATTTTGTTTAGCTTTTCAGAAAACCATCCCTTCATTTTGTTGACCTTTTCAATTGTTTTTCTATTCTCTATTTCATTTATTGAATAAACAATACTTTTTTTTTATTCTGCCAAATGTGGGCTTTGGTTGTTCTTTTTCTAGTTTTGTACGGTATAAAATTAGATTGTTTATTTTAGATCTTTCCATTTTTCATGTGGGCATTTATAGCTTAAACTTTTCTTTTAGAACATTTTTGCTGCATTCCATAAATGTCATTTTTTCCATTTTTGTTCATATCACAATTTTTTATTTCTTTTGGTTTTTTATTTAAATATCTCTTGTTTAGGAGTGTGTTGTTTAATATCCATATAGTTGAGAATTTTTCAGTTTTCTTTTATTATTGATTTCCTATTTCATACCATTTTGGCCCCAAAAGTACTTGACTTTTTTTTAGTCTTCTTGCAATTATTAAGAGATGTTTTGGGATCTAACATATGATCTTTCCTATGGAATATTTTATGTGTATTTGAGAAGAATGTGTATTTTGCTTCTGTTGGATGAAATGTTTTGTTTATATCTGTTAGGTAATTTGGTCTATAGTGTTGTTAAAAACCACTGTTTCCTTATTGATTTTCATGTGATGATCTATTCCTTGTTTCCTACTATTAAAATTTCCTACTATTATAAAATTGCTATTTATGTCTCCTTTCAGTTCTGTTAGCATTTGCTTGATATATTTACATGTTCCAATGTTGGATGCATACGTATTTCAATTGTTATATCTTTTTGATGAATTCACCTCTTTAATATTATATATTTACCTTCTTTGTCTCTTATGACCATTTATCACTTCCACTCTATCTTCTCTGATGTAAGTTTAGTCACCCCTGCTGTCTTTTGATTTTCATTGCATGGAATATCTTTTTTTATTCCATCACTGTTAGACTATTTGTGTCCTTAAATCCAAAATGAGTCTTTTGTGGGCATCATGGTTCCTGGATTTTGTTTTTTAATCCATTTAGCCACTCTGTCTTTTGATTTGAGAATTTAATTCATTTACGTTGAGAGTAATAGATAAGGCCTTGCTATTGCCATTTTGTTGATTGTTTTCTGACTGTTGTTAGTTTCCTTGTTCCTTTCTTCCTCTTTTGTTGTCTTCTATTGTGACTTGATGACTTTTTTGTGGCAGCATACTTTGATTCCTTTCTGTTAAACCTTTCTTTATTTACTACAGATTTCCTTTATGGTTAACATATGGCTTAAATAAAATATTTTATAGTTATAACGTCCTACTTAAGCTATAAAAAGTTAACTTTGATCATGTAGAAAACTCCATAGTTTTACTTATTCCCCCCTTGTCATTTTAAGTTGTTGCTGTTACAGCTTACATTTGTTTTATTGTGTGCTCAATAACAAATTATTATAATTATCATTATTTTTAATACATTTTTTACCTTTTATACCAAAGTTGAAAGTGATTTATGTATCACCATTACAGTATTAAAGAATTCTAAATCTAACTCTATATTTACCTTATCTGGTGTTCTATATTCATATGTTTTTACATTGTAATTAATGTTTTCATTTCAGCTTGAAGTAATCCGTGTGGCATTTCTTGTAAGGCAATTCTAGTAGTGAGGAACTTCCTCAGCTTTTGTTCATTTAGAAAAGCTTTTATCTCTGTCTTCATGTCTATAGAATAGCTTTGCTATGTATAGTATGGTTGACTGGAAGATTTTTTTCTTTCAATATTTTAAACATATCACCCCACTGTCTGCTGAGGTTTCTGCTGAGAAACACTCTAATAGTCTAATTGAGGCTCCTTTCTGTGTGATGTCACTTTTCTCTCGTGCTTTCAAAATTCTCTCTGTCTTTCACTTTTGGCAATTTTATTACAATGTGTTTCAGTGTAAATAAACCTTTTTAGATTAAACCTATTTAGGACTATTTGGGTCTCATGAATCTGGATGTCCATTTCTCACCCCAAATTTGGAAAATTTTCAGCTGTTATTTCTTTAAATAGACTTTCTGCACTTTCTGCAACTTTCTCTCTCTTTCTCTCTCTCTCTCTCCCCTATTATTTCCATAATATATAGTTTTGCTTGATGGTATGCCTTAAGTCTTGTAGATTTTCTTCACTCACTTCTTTTTGTTATTCTTTCTTTTTGCTCTTCTTCCCGGATAATTTCAAACAACCTGTCTTCAAGTTCACTGACTCTTTATTCCACTTGAGTGTGCTATCATGGGTCTCTATTCAAAATTTCAGTTTAGTCATTGTGTTCTTCAGCTCTTAATTTTTTTCTCTCTATAGTTTAAAAATATTTATCTTTCTTTGTTGAACTTACAGTTTTGTTCATTTACTGTTTTTCTAATTTTGCTTAATTTCCATGTTTTCTTGTAGTTCACTGAACTTCATTTAAAGGGTTTTTCTTGATTCTTTGTTAGTCAGTTCATACATCTCCATTTCTTTAGGGTCAGTTATTGTAGCTTTATTAATTTACTTAGTGGTATAATGTTTCCTTGATCCCTGCATTGGTATGTGTACATTTGAGGAAATGGCCACCTCTTCCAGCCCTTAGGCATTTACTTTAACAGGGAAAGTCCTTCTCTAGTCAGTTCAACCTGTGCTTCTGGATGGGCCAGCTGGTAGCATTTACAGGCAGGTAGGGCTAACTGTCAAGATCTCTTATTTGGTAGGGCCACCGTCCATGCTCTCAGTTTAGGTTTGACCACTGGCTGACTCCATAGTCAGGCAGGGCTGCTGGATGAACTCTGCATTCAGGCTTGGCTCCACAATCACCTTTGGTCAAATGGGGTCACAGTCTATACTCCCTGCCCATGTGGTGCTGCTAGTTGGACTCAGCAATTGGACTGAGCTTCATCACTCCAAGCTAGCTGGGGCCCCAGGATGTGCTCCCCAGCCAAGTAGTGCTGCTGGCTTCTTGCTACATTTTCAGGAATGGGCTGCAGTCTGGGCTCTATGATTGGTCAGAGCATCAGACTGTGCTCTACAATTGGGTGAGACCACAGGCTCTGCCCTGTGTTTGGGTATGGTCACTGACTAGTTTCCCTGCACTGTGCATGTCCACTGGCTGACCAAGGTAACTGATTGCAAATTTAGGAAATTGAAGTTCATCAAGCTTTTCTGGAGTATAAGTTCTTTCATTCATCCCTTCATTGGTTGATTTATCAATCTTTATTAAAAATATGGTTGATTTATCAATCATATTCTTGCCAGAATCTTGACTCTTAGGAATTACCTTGCAAAGTAGACTTAGCCGTTATACAGAAGAGGGCCCTAGGACTCTCAGGGAATAAGTTACTTGGCAAAGTTTACATATGTTCTAATCAGCAATCTCTCTGCCTTTTCCAAGATGCACCTTTTCCATTATCTGCCTTTTCCAAGATGCACCTTTTCCATTACACTATTCAGCAACTTTGTGGAAGGCTGGGTAAAGACATGGAGGGACTTAGGTGTAAATGCACTGATCTTTTTTCATTCATGTAATGTGTTTCTACAACTATTCTTTTAATTTATATCTCCATTTATAGCTGTATAGCACAATAACATGTTAAGAAAGGGCTACTGCTAAAGAATACACAGAAGTACTTAGGTTATTTGCTAACAAATGCATTATACTGATAGAGAATAAAGCTGGTCTTTTTTTGCCAGTTTTCATTTTGCAGACAAAAATAAAATGATTCACAACCTTTTCATGTGTTTTTTTCTCTTTGGGATTTTCCCTAGAAAGGTAGTAAATGAACACAATGTATTTATTTAAGTGCAACATAAGTGAATTCCATTTTTATGATATTATGATTTTGTAATGCATTGAGCCTCAGATATGACTGTTCAACACCTGATTATGCTTCTAGGTCCTCAGATGTGTGAGGCCAGTGAAATAGGACCTTCTGTGCCTTTTTGCTCTTTAGAGCACTGAATGAGGACTTTGGCACCTAATTTGGAATTTTGGAGCACACTATTTCATCAGTTTTTGCCATGTAGATTCTCCAGAAATTTGCCTCCCTTCTGCCAGGGAAATGACTCCAGCAAAGCTATTCTGTGGAGGCACTCTGAGAGAAAGAAGGCAGAAAATCTGAAAAGAAATATGAAAAGCAATGTAATGTGCTGAGCATTTTAAAGTTGTCAATAGAAATAAATACTTTCATATATTTATGGTAAAAGCACCAACTTAAATAAAAATGTATGTTTTAGAATACATTCATAAGCATCAAGTCATACTGAGTTTTCATGATTAGCAAAGATAAATGTTTCAAAGAACTTCAGAGCCCAGAAGGATCTGAGTAAACTCCTTCTCCTGCAGAATCAGTTAGAAAACCCCTCCTTTGTATGGCTTTCTCCTTTAACATGGATTCATAACTCTGTTATTAATGTTTGCTATTACTTTGTATGTTTGTATTGTAATACTTACTATACCATATTATAGATAAATGTTTCCCCATAAGTTTTAATTTTGCCAAAACATGATGAGATATTTGTAGCTGATTTACATTAGTGCAAGTTTTAGAAGACTAATGCAGACACCAGAATGTTACTTTATTTATCAAAAAGTATTGAGGATATATGGGAAAACCTTTTCATGGAATGGAGTAGTCAATTTCTTGTCTTCAAAGTACCTCCTTGGAGGCTCCTGTAATAATCAGTTCATCATGATAAAGGAGGAATGAGAATTTTAACATAGTAATATCAGTTTCACTATGGAGATTTTTTTTTTTTTTTTTTTTTTTTTTTTTTTGAGACGGAATCTCTGTCTGTCGCCCAGGCTGGAGTGCAGTGGCGCGATCTCAGCTCACTGCAACCTTCGCCTTCCAGGTTCAAGCGATTCTATGGAGACTAATCTTTTCTGACTTTTTTTGAGACAGGGCCTCACTCCCATCACCTAGGCTGCTAATTCATTTATTAAATAACAACAAAAAGTCATTTGAATAATGTTTTTGCAAAAGGTAATCAGTTTATAAATCTTTTTCCATTCACTCTGGAGACATTTTTAAAGGCTATTTCTTCCAGGTACAGAAAAACATGGTAGACATCTGTACCACTCACAGTATAAACAATGCTAGTAATATCCTCCTTAGTGTTTTTCTTCTCTTTAACAACACCAGATTTAACACAGACAGAAACTTTCTTTTACAGGTTTCCTGTTTTTTGACTCAATATAGATTGAATTAATACTGTCTTCAAAGAGAATTCAATAGTGCTGGATTATTTTAAGTTGTTACAATCCGTTACTTTTCCAATACAGTAGAATTGATCTTGGAGAGACCCAGATGTCCTCCGCTCTTGGAATGGGTTACTTCCTAGGACAGCACATCCTAGCTACTCTGAGTATACTATAACTGTTGACACTCTCTTATTTCTTGGCTTGTGAGGCCCTTTTCTTAGCTCTCAAAAGGTTGTATAGTGTAAGGCAAAAAGGACAGGCTCTGCCAAAGTCATCATATGTTGACTGGAATCATGCATCTCCTATTAACTCAACTGTGTGCCCTGGGTGAGACTCAATTTCACCCAGGAAAAGGGAAATAATAATGCTAGAAGTAACAGCAATGACCAACTCCAGGGGCTTTAAGATTAAAGGTGGTGTATGCTAAACACTTAGAATCCTGCCTGGTACTTGGCAGCATTTCAGTAAGTGAAGGCTTTCCTCTTACTACCACTTACAGATAAGATACACCTGATTGCATTAGAAAGCACAATGATGAATCCCACATTCATCAATTTACTCATTCATTCAATAACCACTTAGCACCTACTTGATGCCAACTATGATTTACAACACTGATCCCCTGCAGCATTTAAAAAATGGAAAGTATTTCCAGTGGGGAGAGACAGACCATGAACAAAATGTGTAAGGAAATAATACTGTATAGTAGAATATGATAAGTACCTTAAAGAAAAACAAAGCAAGCTTCAGGTGATAGGAAATTCTGGGGAGGAGTTGCACAATTAAAAAGGAAGATCAGAAAAACAAGGCAACACTTGAGCCAAAGAATGAAGGAGGCAATGGACATGGCCTTGCAAATGTCACAGGGGAAAGGCATTCCAGACAGAAGGAACAGCCAAAGCGAAGTAAAATGGACATGCTATTAGCCTATTTGAAGGCCAATGTTCTAGAACAGAATGAACAAGGAAAACACAAAAGAAAGTAAGGTTGAAGAAAAGGGAAGATTCAAATAAACATCATCAGAAACAACAAAGGGGATATTACCACTGGCCCCACAGAAATATAAACAACCATCAGGGAATATTATAAACACCTCTATGCATATAAACTAGAAAATATAGAAGAAATTAGTAAATTCCTGGGCACATACACCCTTCCAAGACTGAACAAGGAAGAAACTGAATCGCTGAACAGAGCAACAATGAGCTCTGAAATTTAGTTAGTAATAAGTAGCCCACCAACCAAAAAAAGCCCAGGACCAGATGGATTCATAGCTGAATTATACCAGATGTACAAAGAAGAGTTGGTACCATCCCTGCTATTCCAAAAAGTTGAGGAGGAAGGACTCCTCCCTAACTCATTCTATGAGGCTAGCATCATCCTGATACCAAAACCTGGCAGAGGTACAACAAAAAAAGAAAACTTCAGGCCAATAACCTTGATGAACATACATACAAAAATCCTCAACAAAATACTGGCCAACCAAATTGAGCTGCACACCAAAAAGCTCATCTACCACAATCAAGTAGGCTTTATCCCAGGGATGCAAGGTTTGTTCAACATACACAAATCAGTAAATATGATTCCTCACATAAACAGAACTAAAGACAAAAACTGCATGATTGCCTCAATAGGTGCAGAAAAGTCTTCGATAAAATTCAACATCCATTCATGTTAGAAATTCTCAATAAACTAGGTATTCAGGAAATATACCTCAAAATAATAAGAGCCATCTATGACAAACCCAAACCATCATCATATTGAATGGGCAAAAGCAGGAAGCATTCCCCTTGAAAACCAACACAAGACAAAGATATTCTCTCTCACTACTTCTACTCAACATAGTACTGGAAGTCCTGGCTAGGGCAATCAGGCAAGAGAAAGAAATAAATTGCATTCAAATACGAGGAGAAGAAGTCAAACTTTGGCACAAATTGGATAAAATACCTAGGAATACAGATAACTAGGGAGGTGAAAGATCTCTACAATGAGAACTACAAACCACTCCTCAAAGAAATCAGAGATGACACAAACAAATGGAAAAACATTCCATGCTCATGGATAGGAAGAATCAATATTGTTATAACGGCCACACTTCCCAAAGCAATTTATAAGTTCAATGCTATACCTATTAAACTACCATTTGCATTCTTTATAGAACTAGGAAAAACTATTTTAAAATACATATGGAATCAAAAAAGAGCCTGAATAACCAAGGGCAATCCTAAGCAAAAAGAACAAAGCTGGAGGCATCACAGTACCCAACTTGAAACTATACCACAGGGCTACAGTAACCAAAACAGGGTGGTATTGGGACAAAAAGTGACACATAGACCGATGGAACAAAATAGAAAACCCAGAAGTAAGACTGCACACCTAAAACTATCTGATCTTCATCAAACCTAACAAAAACAAGCAACGGGGAAAGGATTCCCTATTCAATAAATGAAGCTGGGATAACTGGTTAGTCATATGCAGAAGATTGAAACTGGACCCCTTCTGTACAACATTTACAAAAATTAACTCAAGACAGATTAAACACTTAAATTTAAAATCCCAAACTATCAAAATCCTGGAAGACCACCTAGGCAATATCATTCAGACATAGGCACGAGCAATGATTTTATGATGAAGACACCAAAAACAATGGCAATAAAAGCAAAAATTCACAAATAGGATCTAATTAAACTAAAGAGCTTCTGCACAGCAAAATGAACTATCAACAGAGTAAATAACCTAAAAAATGGGAGAATATTTTTTCAAACTATTCCTCTAACAAAGGCTTACTGTCCAGCATCTATAAGGAACTTAAACAAATTTACAATAAACAAACAACCCCATTAAAAAGAGTGCATAGGCCGGGTGCAGTGGCTGATGCCTGTAATCCCAGCACTTTGGGAGACTGAGGCGGGTGGATTGCCTAAGCTCAGGAGTTTGCAACCAGCCTGGGCAAAATGGTGAAACCCCATCTGTACTAACATACAAAAAAATTAGCCAGGCGTGGCAGCGTGTGCCTGTAGTCCCAGCTACTTGGGAGGCTGAGGCAGGAGTATAGCTTGAACGCTGAACCCGGGAGGTGAAGATTGCAGGAAGCTGAGATCGCACCACTGCACTCCAGCCTGGGTGACAGAGCAAGACTCCATAAAAAAAAAAAAAAAAAAAAAAAAATGGGCATAGGCCATGAACAGACATTTTTCAAAGGAAGACATACAGCGGCCAACAATCATATGAAAAAAAGCACAACATCACTGATCATT
The DNA here is from genome assembly GCF_029281585.2 of Gorilla gorilla gorilla. Lineage (NCBI taxonomy): Eukaryota > Metazoa > Chordata > Mammalia > Primates > Hominidae > Gorilla > Gorilla gorilla. The sequence continues at coordinate 59,890,427 of NC_073234.2, read as the reverse complement.
AGAGAAATGCAAATCAAAACCACAATGAGCTACCATCTCACACCAGTCAGAATGGCTATCATTAAAAAGTCAAAAAATAACAGATGCTGGTGAGGTTGTGGAGAAAAAGGAACACTTATACACTGTTGGTGTTGGTGTAAATTAGTTAAATCATTGTGGAAGACAGTGTGATGGTTCCTCAAGACCTAAAGACAGAAATACCATTTGACCCAGCAATCCCATTACTGGATATATTCCCAAAGGAGTATAACTCACTCTATTATATAGACGCATGCATATGTTCCTTGCAACACTATCCACAATAGCAAAGACATGGAACAAACGTAATTGCCTATCCATGTTAGACTGGATAAAGAAAATGTGGCACATATAATATTATGCAGTCATAAAAAAAAATGAGATAATGTCCTTTGCAGGGATATGGGTGGAGCTAGAGGACATTACCATTAGCAAACTAACACAAGAACAGAAAACCGAATACCACATGTAATGATGAGACCACATGGATCAATAGAGGGAACAACACACACTGGGGCCTATCAGAGCGTGGAGGGTGGCTGGAAGGAGAGGGTCAGGAAAAATAGCTAATGGATACTAGGCTTAATACTTGGGTGATAAAATAATCTTACAAGTTTACCTATGTAACAAACTACATATGTACCTCTGAGCTTAAAATAAAAGATTAAAAAAAAAAAAAAAAAGGAAAGTTGGAGGAATCGCAAGAGCCAAATTTTGAAGCATTTTGTAGGCCACAGTCAAGACTTTGGCTTTTACTGTAATTGAAATGTAAGCTACTGGAGGATTTTGAGCAAACCTCTTGTGATATGTGCTTTACCTTTTTCTAATTTGATTGCTGTTTTGAGAATAGACTGTAAGGAACCAAAAGTGGAAGCAAGCATACATTTCAGAAACTATTGGAGTAGTATAGGTGAGAAACTGTCAAGTGGTAAAGAATGGAGATGGTGAGAAATGTTCAGAAACGGCATAATTTGGAAGACAGATTCAGAAGGATTGGATTTTGTGTAGGAGAGAGAAAAAAAGTCAAGAGTGTTTATAAAGTTTTTGGTTAAAGCAATTAAAAGGATGGAGCTTCCATTCACTGAGTTTATGGTATCTTTGGCAGTTACCTTCAAATATTAGGTATCTTTTTTGTGTATTCATCTTATTTTTAAAGCTATCGTGAGTTTCTAAGAGTAAGGACAGTGTACTATGTCTTCTTCATGTATACTCATGCTACTTTTCTCTCTGGATGGTAATAAGCAAATATCAATGACTAACTGATTGGCTTGTCAGTGACACTGATGAAACTTGTCACAAAGTTAGCTGTGATGGCTGAGATAATTTCACGTGTCATAGGCAGAGATGGTTATGGTTGGATTGTTAAATGTCTCTGGAGGTACTTAAGATTATATGAAAAAGTAGGAGAAAATAAATGTTAGTTCAAACTAAGAATTTTGACTCCTTTTAAAATGCTTAGATCTAAAATGCAGTGTACTTGAAAGGCCCATGATAAGATATAAAAAATACTGTAAATGAGAATATTAATATGTTCCTAAGTGGAGCAACATCTAATTATCGTTAGTAAATTTAAATTAATATTTAAAATACTAAGAACGCATCCTGTTTTACAACCAAAATCTTTTAAAGGCATTCTCTAGGCTTTTAAATGAAGCCCAAATTTGGAACAAAAGATGATCTGCAAATGTAAGCAAGTAGAGCATGCCATTCCAGAATTTATAAATGAAAGGGAATTTAGAAAGTAGCTAGTTAATGGCTAAGGGAGATTTAAATCCATATTTACTTGTTCCTGGACCAGTCATCTACTATACCATGTTTATCTTGACTTTAGTCTGTCTTAATTTTCATGAGATTTAGAGATTATCTAGTGCAATCTACTCTGCAATCTGTCACTCCCTCAGCAATGTAGATGTAATATTAGAAATGAAGTGATTTGAATGTCTACTGAGATACTTGACAATCTCTGTAGCATCATGTGGCCCCAGGTTTCCATACACTATTCCCTGTTTATGGACTATGACTTGTCAATTCCTAACCCTCCAGCTCTCCTTTGCTATTGACCTTCGTGCTGGGCACAAAGAGGTCAAATGGAAGTTGAACTCACCTGGAAGCGTGATCAGGCATTTCCACTTGTGGGTTCTGCTGGATTTTACCACCTTCTGCAAAACACTGAGTGTAATCATGACATTCACCATTACACTCAGAGTACAAATAATCCAGTCTTAAGCACTTTGGGATTTCAGTAGCCTCTTAGGTAATGTCGAAAATGACAGATTATTCTTAAAATAAGATAAATTAATGGCTAAAAGCCAGTAATTCAACAATTGCCATGTCAGTTGCAAAGTAAGGATGGTAAATCTTGGGTAGGTGCCTGAGATTAAAACCCTTTTTACAGTTGAGGGCCATGATAATTTCAATAACATTAATTTACAATTGACAAATTATGTACTCTTAACACTGATAATCTAGCCATTTATTAGACTTTAAGAGCAGGAGTAATTAAGTATTACTGCCCAGAAGAGTTGCTAGGGTGTTATTTATAAACACAATGAGTATAAAAAACAACTTTTTATGTTCAAATGAATATTAATTGTTTCTTCATTAAATGCAGCCTGAGATATTTGCGTTAATATTTTCGCTATACCATTTTATTTCCCAAGTTGATTGGGCTGCTCATTTGTCATTGTTGTTCTGTTTTGTTTTGCTCCCCACCCCTAACCAACCCATATGAACTTCTAAGGGGTGAGAACAAACTAGAGGTTATTTTCTGAAAGAAAGAATTTTGCCTCATACTCTCTAAGTAAAATACTATTTTCACCTGGTAGTCTGGGGTTTGAGAACTCCTAAGCAAAAAAAAAAAAAAAAAAAAAAAAAAGTAAAAGCTTTTTTTATATTTCTAACTTGATGATTTCTGGGGTTTAGATCATACGTGTCCTTCTAATTGGGCTAAATAACATATTATCCCATCAATATTCAACACAGTCTTAAATTCCAGTGTGTTGTTGGTAAGAATAATGTAACGGTGGTCTGCAGGAGGTAAGATTTTGCAAGCTCCTGTGGCGCAAGCAATTTCAAAAGCAAGTAAAACCAAATAACTAATGCAAACAACTTGGTAATAATATTTATTGTCATTTATTTTAAAACAAAGGAGGAAGATACTATGAATAGTCTTATTTTTTCTAATGCTAAGCGTAAGTCCTAAATGTAGGAAGAAAATATGATTCTATCATGAACAATAAAACAAACTGCAAATTCTAGACTACAACTAGAATAATGGTATCTCCCCACTATTAGCCTATGGCTGGACATGCAATTTCAAATGTTCCCGGAGTATTACAACTTTCTTCTCCTCAGAAAGTCCCAAGACTTGGTTTCTTGTTAAAATTCCATACCTGCATGCTTTATATTTCTTATGCTTCGCCTGTTATGTCACCCTCACTCTTGATAGAAACTTATTTGGATAATGTCTGGAAGCAAAGAGTGCCCCCCTGAAGAAGGTTAGGGATGGAGGCACTCTGTCAATACCTGACAGGTGTAAATTTTTTAATGTATGAGTAGTATATGAAAATACAAATCACCCCAGAGAGCCAGCCTAAAGCAGACTGAAAAGCTGTCATAAGCAATTTTCAAAAAGCATGAGTTATTTGATTCCCTTCCAGGGAGGAACAACTCCATAGGCATAAATTTATGAATGGTACTTGACAATCTTAACAAGTCCTGCTCCCTCCAAGCTCACCGTATAACCAACACATGACAAGGTGGACTTTCTGGTCACCCAGAATCTGTGGCCAAGAGAGAATTGACATGATAACTGAGAAGAGCTTGAGCCACCTTACTTACTGAGGCTGGTGTCAAGGAACAGATTAAATAATCTCACAATCAGGAACATTTTGAAATGATTATTTTTGGACCCACTTCTAACCCACCAATTTCTTGGATGTCATAATATGAGGGAAAATGGAGTCTTTGAGATGTACTCCTCCCCCAATCACTAGTTTATATCCTTTAGCACTGTAAATTTCTTTTTTCCTTTTTGGCCCCAGGTTCATTGAAAAATCTTTACTAACTGAATAGCCTTCTCTCTGGTGTGAGAAAGCTGACTTTAGCGAAGAAGTGCATGATTGGTGAGTCAGTTCTAATTGAATAAGTGTCATAGTCAAAAATCAACAAGTGATGAAGACGAGGAAGCCCTGGAGTGGTGTTTGTTTCAAATCCTGTTAAATCTTTCTTAGTAGCACAGGACTTTAAGGAGAATATGTAAAATTGAAAAAGACAAGAGGTTACAGGATAGCTTTATGCTATAGATGTTATATTCACTAAAATGGAGAAACTTGTCTTTTGTAGTTCTTAACAAAATTAGGTCACATAAAATGTACTGATATCAGAATTCTTGTGAATTCAACACTTAGAGGTGAATTAAAGTATGAATCTGTCCTAAAGGCTTTGATGTGATAGAAGAATAAAATAAAGGCTTTGGTTCCTGCTATTCAAGATTCCCCAGTGGCTTCCACTGGTGTTCCTCTAGGACAATGATTCTTATGTTTCTTTGATCATGACCCCAGATAAAGAAGAACTTATTCACTGGGACTCAGTGTACATACAAACACACACACACATCAGAAATAAATATTATTTTTAAAAGACCTACTCCTATCTCATGTGATTCACTTCAATACTTTCTATTCTATAATATATATGTATATTATAATCTGTTTCAGTATTTCATTTACAAGGCTGGCTGTATTTCACTAACTTGACGTCTTAGCTTGCCAATGGTTCACAACTGCTGATTGCAATACATTGCACTAGAAGGCTCCATATTACCAGAGTATGATATGTGTATTCCTTTCAGTGGACTTGTGTTCACACATCCTTTCAGAATGTCCTCCCCTTACTTACATCCTAGTTATGCCAGAAGTTATTAATAAAGTGAGCTATCACCTATTGAATCCTATTGGAAATAGTTGGCATTATTTTATATTTGGTGTATGTAGGAGCACTGCAAACCTCTTCTTCACCAGCCGTCTCTTTCATCAGGATTCCTAATGAAACTACATGTACAGTAGAAAATGGCTGCCAAGAAACATTTTATTATTAGCTGTGTTTTGAACACCAAACCACAAGGCAAAGTAGCCCAGATAGTGGAGGAAAATATTCTAAGTTTATAATTAGCCTTGAGACAAGAATCAAAGCAATGCTCTTAGCCACTGCATTCTACTACCATATGCTATATTTATTTATTCAAATGTGTTATTCATTCAGGAAGATTTATTGGGTACCTGTTGTGCCCCAGGCATTATGGGTTAAGCATGATAACACTGTATGAGTGTTCTCACTATCACCAGTGCCTATGGAATGAAAAGATTTTCTATTCCACTAAATTCTTCAATTCCTTTGTTTCCTTCATTGAGTGCTGATTTCAATTTATAGGATTTACTATGCAGTGAGTATTTAGAAGTAGTACTTTTTCCTCTTTTTAAATCAGGCAGTAGTTGTATACACACTTAGCACAAGAATTTGTTATATAACAATAATTTTCCTTTTCATCACTATAATTAGTCTGAGGCTAATAAATATTTGCTGGGTAAGTGCACGAACATATTAGATTTATTTAAAAGGTTTGCATTGTTGCCATGGCTGTGTGTAGCTGCTGTGCAACCCAATTAGTTGTAGCAAGTACATATTTAAAAAACTGAATGGTAGGATGCTGGTGCCTCACTCATATATATATATATGGCTTTGTATGACTTCTTAGGGTCTTATGAGCTCAGGAAAGATCTAGAAACCCTTCTAAAATAAAAAAAAGTAGCTTTTCTTATTATGCATTGCTGTGTAAAGAATGTTTTTCCTAGAATTAAAATGGTAACTGTTCTAGATATCTATTATTGTATAACAGGTTCTCAACAACAATTTAAAACAACAACTATTTTATTATGTCTCATGATTTTGTGGGCTAAGAATTTATGCAAGGCTTGCAGAGTGATTATTTTCTCTATGTAGGGCTGACTGAGATTACTTAATGATATTTGGCTGGAAGGTGAGCTAATCTGGAGGACCCAAGACCACTTCACTGCCATGCTTGGTGCCTTAGCAGGAGGCACATGCCTGGGACCTTGTCGGGATGGTTGTGCAGCTGGGCTCAACTGGAACTGATAACCAGAACACCTGGTTGTTAGGTAGCCAGGTACAGGTAGCGTCTCTGCAATGACAATTATAGGGTAGAGGGATATCTTACATGGCAGATCAGAACATGTCTTAGTCAATTTGAGCCACTATATAGCAAAATATCTTAGATTGAATGCCTTATAAATGGAAATGTATTTCTCTTGTTCAGAGGCTAGATGTCTGAGATCAGAGTGCAAACATGATCAGATTAAGTGAGGGCCTTGTTCTGGGTTGCAGACAGCTGTCTTCTCATTGCATCCTCACATGGTGGAAATATGGTGAGAGGGCTCTCTGGGGTTCCTATTATAAGGGCCCTAATCCCATTCATCAGGGATTCTCCATCATGACCTAATTATCTACCAGAGCCCTGACTTCCCATCCAATCTCACTGGGGGTTAGGATTTCAGTATATGAATCTTGGCGGGATACATATATTCGGTCTATTGCAGGACACTCCCAAAGATGCTATTCCAAGAGTGGCAGCCTTCTAAGAGATACAGGTGAAATCTGTAAGGCTTTGTATGATAGCAGAATCTACAAAATATACCTTCTAATTACAGTGCATTAAGTTTCAATTATTGCATAACAAATTGCTCCAAAAGGTAGCAGCTTAAAACACAAACATTGTTATCTCATGTTTCTGTGGGTCAGGAATCCAGCAACATCTTAGCTAGCTCGGGGTCACTCACGAGATTGACCAAGCTATTGGCCAAGGCTGCAATCGCATCTGAAGATTCTACTGGGGAGATTTTGCTTCCACAGTCACTCATGTGGTTGTTAGAGGTCTTAGTTCCTCACTAACTGTTGACCAGAGACTTCAGTTCCTTGCCATGCAGGCACCACCATAGATTTTCTGAGTGTACTCATAACATGGAAGCTGGCTTCTCTTAGAGTAAATGAGAGAGAGAGAGAGAGTGAGTGAATGAGAAATGAGAGAGAGAGAGAAAGAGAGGGCAAGAGAGAGAGAGAGTGCCAAACCAGAAGCCACAGTCTTTTTATAACCTAATTTGAGAGTGGCATACCACCGCTTCTGCTATTTTTTTATTCATTAGAAGTGAATGTCCATACTACAAGCAAGGAAAGGTAAATTAAGCTCTACCTCCTGAAGGAAAAAGTATGAAATAATTTTTTAAACCACTGCAGTTCACTTTCTTATCACAAATTATTTATATTGCTCCCACTATGCTAAATACACCCACCCCTGTCCAGGCTCCCAAAAGTCTCATTTCATTATAGCATCAACTCTAAATCCAGAACTTCATCATCCATATCAAGTCTAGGTGTGGATGAATCTCTTCTGCTATAGATCCTTAAATACAACCTCTTGAGTATAGTCCCTCTTAATATGTAAACCTGTGAAACTAAAAAAGCAAAGTGTCTGCTCCCCACACTCCCCAAATACAACAGTATGACAGGTATATTGTAATTGATATAGACATTCCTGTTTAAAAATGGGAGAAATGGGAGACATAAAGGAGTCACTGGTCCATAGCAATTCTGAAATTATTTGATTGGGTCTCAGAGTCTGGGAATGATTTTTCCATGGACCTTGGCTTCATCTTCTGGGCTTGAAATCAACCTCTGTTTTTCATGAAAGTTTGCACATGTTTACTGCTGAGTCATTTTCTTTGCTGCTTCCAGTGAGTTGAATTTTGGAAGTCCAAAAGTCATATTTCATTTTGTGTTATCTTTGCTTTTTTCAGTATAAGCTAATGATGTGTATACATTTATAATTCTTTTAAAATTTGGTTCTTTAGTGACTTATTGGTATCCACTCCATTTTACAAAAGTCACACTCAAAACTATCTTCAAAGTATACCTATCCTTACCTTAGGCTTCAGCTGAGGAACAACACTTTAAATTTTTCTAGAAGTTTTATTGTTTATTTGGAAACCTGGACACACATTGATTTCATTAGAGGCCTTTGGTTTAGCTGAATAGTATATTAGGACACTACCTTAGATTTTTCTGAGATCTTAATTAAAAATTTTATAGGAATGCCCTTTACTTTATCTTTGAACCAAGCTTTCTTGGTAGTACCCTATGTTTAATATTTTCTCAGAAGGCATTTTTTAATTTTTTCATCATGTACCCCACAAAAAGAGTAAGAATTTTCAAAACCATCAACTTTCACCTCTGTTTGTTTACCAGTCATTCCTCCAGTTCATCTTTATTCTGCTGCATTTTACTATAAACAGCAAAAAGAACCCAGAAAGCGACTTTGATGATTTGCTTGGAAATGACCTTAATTAGGTCATCACATTTTACTAGCCAATTTGTTAATTTTCATGTTACTGCAGGTAAAGGGGCTGTGAACGTTTTCTGCCACTTCGTGATAAGGATTCTTTTTCCTCTCGTTTCCAATGATATTTACCTTACTTTCCTGAAAATTCTCCTCTACAGTCCTATCAAAGACCATAAGACAGTTTCTTCAAGGCATGCTGGCCTCTTACTAACACTCTCCCAAAAGCCCACTGCCTGATTCAAAAGCTACTCTTGCATTTTAGTGTTTGCTATTGTTGTTGTTGTTGTTGTTGTTGTTGTTGTTGTTGTTATTGTTATGGCAGCACACAATTTCCGGATATCAAAATCAGTATTGGTCTTTCTATTATTGTGTAGCAAATTACCCAAAATTTTAGCAGCTAAAAACAAACATTATTAGCTCACAATTTATGTGAGTCAAGAATTCAGGAGCAACATAGCTGGCTGTTTCAGGCTCAACGTCTCTTGTGAGGTTTTGATCAAGGCATTGGCTGGGGCTGCAGTGTCATCAGAAAGCTGAACTGAGGGAAGATCCACTTCCAAGATCCACTTCCAATCACATTTGTGATTAAACTACATAGTTCTTTATATCCATGGCTGTTTTCATTGTCTATTTGTATTATATTCTTTAACTAGAAGATCTAATGTTAAGACTTTTTGATTTCTTCATATTGCTGAAGAATCATATTGAAAAGTATTTTTGAAGCAAAGTGATTTCTTCATATTTTTGAGACATATTTGGAGAAAATGATAAAAGATTAAGTGTGTGCACAGTGAGAATGTTGGGTATTCAAGAGTGAATTTTAAAGTCACTCTTATTAGCTGTTACTTTATGATGAACCATTAGCTAAAAATCATTTTAGTGTAATGTAAAAAAAAAATTCCCAAATACAGTTTTTATAATACTTAGTTTTTATTCTCTTGCCCATAAAATACATTTTTAAGTGGCGTGTCTAGTTTGGTGGATATATTCTACTTGTAAGCAATAAATGCTTAATTGTTTTAAAGATAACTCTATTTCTAAATTCTTTAAATTGTAAACTGATACTTGATTTGTTAAACGAATGACATTGTGTTAAAATAAAACCCTAATAAAATACTGGAATTACTTCATTGACCTCTCTCTCCCTTCATGCTACATGCAGTTGTGATTTCTAAGGATGTGTTTAGCTTTGTACTCTAGTAGATTTCCGTCTTATTTTCAATCCAAAAATAGGCACAACAAAGGATTCTTGCTTTGCCCTGTGCTTGTAAATGACTGGCAAAACTAGTATGTCTTTTGAAAGCAATTTCTACTATTATAACAAGCTGGAATAAAAATGGCCAATCAGTAATAATCCAACCCTTATTAACTTGCACTAAATTATTTTCATTTGGCAGATAAAATAACCACTTTTCCAGTCTTAATTAGAGTTTCGTCTAATAGGATTGACAAGGCAAGCTGGGCAAAAAAATGCTGTATTTAATTGCTTTTAGAATTCAGTCATTTTTAGTACATTAAATCTTGGGAAAAATCCAGAGAAATTTTAAGAGCCCACATTTTGTTTTCTGGGTTACTCTTACCCTTACAAATCAAGAACAACTCTAGTCAATGGATGTTTTAAAGTTTTGCTGTTATGTATTGGTGTCTATGCCCTTGAAGAACTAATAACACTTTTATTAGAAAGTGATAGTTTACTTTTTAAGTCACTTATATTTTTTTCTCTATTACATGACTATATGTTATCCTATCCCTTGAGGCTGTGTCTTATGGTAAAAGATACACAGAATTGCCACTTATAGAGAAGAGAGGTAACATGGTTTAAAAAAAATAGGCATTAGAGTCACAAGAACTCAAGTTCAAATCTGAACTTTGCTGCCTACAGCCCGGGGGACCTTGGGAAGGTTATTAACCTGTTTGGGTCTCTGGGATGATGTGAAGAATTAAGGTATAAAATGTTTCCAGTAAAGAACCTGAGCCATATGATATGTTCTGGAAATTTTGCCTGCTATTACTATTACTAATCCACTCTCAATTTAACAGTACATTTTAAAATGCACCCCCATTTGCAGACCCCATGTCCTCTTATTTCATTTCCCCCAGATAAGAAGACTGGCTGGCATTGGGAAAGAGTGGATTAAAAGCAGTCATGAAACTAGAGTTTTAAATTAAGTTCAATATGATTTTTAACAATGAAGGTGACTAGGAAACTATGGGATTTGCTGAAGATGTCACTAAGGAATGGGAAAGTGGGACAAAGTGTAGATGAAGTCAGTGATTAGACAAAAAAAAAAAAGAGTAGTTCAAGTTAGAAAAGAAAGCGAAGGGAAAGAAGTAGGAAGGAAAAGACCCTGATCTGTTCTCTCGTTTCTAGAAAAATATTAGAACACTCCCCGACAGAATGAACAGATCAAATCATAACCAAAAGATTCATGGTGATATATTTAGCTGTAATAATTTGAATCAAGAATTATAATGACTTACAAATGCTGCAAGCTGTAACTTGTGTGTAACTTCCATTTAGTAAATTTTTATGCTTTCGTTAAAAATCAAATGTTACACTTCTTTAATTTATATCACAACTGAAGCCTATTCAGTCACCCAGGGGGTAGAAATTCAAAGATACAGCTTTCTCTTCTCATTTCTTTCATACCTGCTGTATGTAAATTATAAGAGTTTTTATTCCAGAAATTACAACAGTGTCTAATGCACACTAGGTACTCCGTATTTTTTTGGTTGCATGAATGATAACTTAATTAATCTGAAACTCTTCCCTTAGTGCTCTAATTCTAAGATTTTATTAGATTAAATTCAAATAAACTATTTTCATCTCATCTGTACAAATTCATTTGTAAAACACTCTCAGCTGTAAAACAAGCACTTGCAAAAGTATCTTTCAATCCTTCCACTTATTTGAATTATTTTTTAAGGATTTGAGTTATTGGATCTTAGCTAAAAAACAGAAAACTAGAAAGGTCTAAAAATAAAGTATTTATTGTATGTAGTAAAAAAGTATGCAATTCAAAAACACTAACTTGATTCATTAAAATTCATTAATTATTTTTAATTATACAAATAATACATATTGATTGCCAAAAATAACAGTGACCAAGGTATATAAAAAAGAAGAAAAAATCAGTCAACAGGCATTATATGCATATATAAACACATATGCAAGCATAAGAGTATTAAAATTCAAATAGTGAATTGTGTCCCTATATTCCATTGCTTATTCTTTCTGCCTATTTTGCCAACTTGCTAAAGATTTCTTTTTCTTTTCTTTCTCAATGGTACACACTTAAAAATTTACAAATTAATAGGGTTTTAAAAGTATATTGGCTGGGCTCAGTGGCTCATGCCTGTAATCCCAGTACTTTGGGAGGCCAAGGCACGTGGATCACCTGAGGTCTGGAGTTCGAGACCAGCCTGGGCAACATGGTGAAACCCCATCTCTACTAAAAATACCAAAAATCAGCTAGTCATGGTGGTGGGTGCCTATAATGCCAGCTACCTGGGAGGCTGAGGCAGGAGAATTGCTTGAACCCAGGGGGCAGAGGTTGTAGTGAGCGAAGATTGTGCCATTGCACTCCAGCCTGGGCAACAAGAGTGAAACTTTGTCTCAAAAAAAAAAAAAAAAGTATTTCAACCTATATTGGTATGTTAATATTGACATTAACACAAGGGAAAAAAATTTCCCCTTATATTTCTTCCTTAATTGTTCAATGGGTTTTTCATTTTTAGGGTAGAATCCAATCACTTCTGTTTATGCAGAAGCTTCTTCTCTCTTGGCCTGATAAAAGAGGCTCCACACATTCTGCAAAGGGCACAGTAAAAAGGGGGCCGGGGGGATGGGGAAGAGAGAGAGAATGTTATGGCCCTCTGTACCAGCTTCATATGTAAAATGTTGATCTCTTTTAAACTTGGGCTATTGTGCAACTTTTCAAAAGGGATATTGCAGCAGCCTTCAGTTATGAAGCAGTCATCAGATAACTCAGGTGCTGGTTGCAAGAATATGAGAGCAATACACAAATACATCTCTTTGTTTCTTTATCCATGGAATCTGCAGTTTTCTAGCAGCTTTTTCTCCCTGTTGTGCATTTAACTGAAATGTGACAGAAACCATGGGTGAATTTTGTAATAGACACTATTGGTACTTAAATCCTGGAAAGGCATTTTGAATAGGCTAATATCAGCGAAATTTTAGTGGGTAGTCAGGGAATGACATAGAAATCATATAATTGGGCTCCATGTGAAATAGTCCACTAATATTCTTCTGATGGGGCTTCAGATTCATCTAAATCTGAATAATTTGTGTTAAGTGATTTGCAACACTTTCGAGGCACCATCAAGGGTGCATTTTGGGCAGAAGGCATACTTTAGAAATTAGGACCTCATGGATTTGGCTTTTTTTTCTTCTCGTATGAAAATATACTACATATGTTCTGTTTTGTTCTGGGACTATCACAAAGCCCTAAAATGTTTACAGCTTTCAGCTAGAGGGAGAAATATGGAGTGAGTAGGGGGATGTAGTCAGGGGAAGACAACTCCATCAAACTGCCCTAGTGCATCATTCGGTTCTTTCTTACAGTAGAATCTAAACTAGCCCTCAATGAAAAATAATTTCATTAAGACTTATCCTATAAAAGTGCCTTTAGGAACAGATGTTGCTTTACAAGTCATGTAAAACATCTTTTTATAAAAATGTTCAAGTAGCTAACTTCATTCCAGGGAAATATAGCCAACTTGGCCAAAATTAGCCCTCCTTTGCTTTCCCTGCATTTATATCCTTTGCATTTTTGAGGTAGGCCTGAATCCTGACTGTTATTTGGCTTTGGATTGTATTGTTAAAATTCTGGATTTTATGATGTAATTGGCATTCTCATTCATTTCATGTTGAAGCATTTTAAAAATTCTTTCTCATTACTTAAATGTTTACCTTTCAAAGAGGTGGCTAATCATAATGTACTTGGTATATAGCAAAAATCCACTTACAGACAATTGAAATTTTCTGTGTAAATGTTACAAGTTTTGCCTAATAATTTATTCCCTTAATCTGCTTGCTAAGTAAGTTAAAAATACCCACAAAGATACAAATTGTCACCAACTTAACATTTTGCACGCCCACAGCCAAATGAATAAATTGTACCATTTCCCTCATTCAGGAAACAATGAATGTCTACTGAGAACTAAGCTATTTAAAACTGAAAGTTTCTCTCCAGTAGCTCATAAAAGTAACATCAATTTCTCTAACATATCTAATAAGCATGTTTCAGTTTTCTTTTAAAGTTGCACTTACATTGTGCTGTATACTAAATTTAATAGTTTACTATGAATGTGTAATTTATAAAATGCTCTCTTCACTTGCATTTACTATCCATTAATTATCGAGTCAGCAACCTCAGAATCTTCCTCAGTTTCTTCCTCCCTTGCCTCAACCTTTTTCACCGAGCCAGACTGCTACCTTCATAGGGCTCCTTGAACCCATCTCTTCTTTGCCATTCTAGTCTTCACTTTTGTGCAAATGCTTCCATACTTTATCTACCTTGTTATAATACGTTTCCTGTTGGTTATTCAGTCTAGCCTCTCTGGTATTGGCAGAATCTTTCCTTTCCAACATAAACACAACAACATTATCTGCAAGATGAAGTCCAAATTCCATAGAATGTCACAAAAAGACTATAATCTGTCCCCAGTCTCCATCTTTAATCTCCTAGGGTTCTCCCCAGACCGTGCCAAAACAGCCAAAAATGATTCCCCCTCTTCGTTGTGTGAAGCATGAAATTCCTCAGGACCTTGTACATTCTGTACCTACAAGACTCCACCCTCATTTCTCTCTCTTCATGTAAAAGATTCTGTTTATCCCTTGAGGTCAGCATAAAAGCACCCTATGGATGTGGCGCTCCCTCACCATACTTGTAACTTCTTCCCACACCTCCCACCCCTGGAGCAGGAAAAGAAAAAAAAAAAAAAATATATATATATATATATATATATTATATATACTCTCTCAAAATTCAGAATCACCAGTGATTTTTACTTATGATTGATTAGAGGTAAAAAAAGAAGTTATTTTCTGCTTTGTATAAGAAAACAATCCAAAACAAACAAATAAAAAACTAAGCTATTTGAGGGCAGCGTCAGCGTCTTATGTCTTATTTGTCCACGCAGCACCTGGCACAGTGTTTTGTGTGTAACGTGAGCTAAATTGCAAAGAGAAGCTAATATCGTGGTATCAAATTTAGGGAATTGATATATTTCGTGATAACTTAGATCTCACTGTTGGGTGACTCATCGCTTAATAATTCAAGCCAGATTTGTAATTGTTCCTGTTTCTAGAAGTCTAAAAAGGGAAGCCATAATAACTCTTAAAAATTCAGAATTAATGGAGTGTCTTCCTCCTGCTCATTCATTTGAATTAAACCCAGCTTCATAGCAATAGGTAGCATATTACCATCCAGCCATGTGATGAGAACTTGTGATCCCCCCACACATTTAATACTGAGCCCCAGGGGCTAGGAAATCTCAGGGTGAAAGTTTGGGAAAATATCTGCTCTTTTTTGTTTGGCTGGTTTTTTTGCCCTGATTTTCATGTCTACCCTCTCGTATCATAACTTCAATTGTAAAACATAGCTGTGAGCTGGAAAGACCATTTGTAACAGTAGAATTAGAAAAATGAATTTTGAAACCTCTTTTGCTCCCCCAAATACATGGTGAATATAAGCTATTTCCATCAGGAACGTGAGAGATGGGGAAGGAAATATTTTGGCTGTTTTGAAAAAGTGTTCCAGGTAAATCACATATGCCCCTCACTCCAAGGTTTTAGATCCTAAGAGTTACAGAATATTCTCTTTATGTGTTAAGCCAATAAATGTACTAGAAATACAGGGTTGGTTCTTGTGGGGGTTGGGATGACAGGAAAGAGTAAGCATATTTCAGTCCTCACTGAAAAGTTTGGCTTTACATTTCAATTAGAACAATCATGAGATTGTTTTTCTGACAATAAGTGAGAGAGAATCTTTACTAGAGTCTCCTGAAATGTTAGGTAAATTTTATTCAATACTAGCATACAATTTATTCATTCAAAATATTTGTTAATTACTTTTTAGTACCAGGCATATGAAATGCAATTCTAAAAATCACAAAAAATGCAATACCAAACAAAATATAAACCCAATAAATGGATAAGTAGAAAGATAATTTGCAGTAAGCCATATGTGATAAGAAGGGAGTACAGTTGTCCCTTGGTATCTATTGGGGTGTTGGCTGCAGGAACCATCAGGGATACCAAAACGTGCTGATGCTGAAGTCCTTTATATAAAATGGCATAGTATTTGCATAAAACCAATGCACGTCCTCCTACATAGTTTAAACCATCTCTAGAATACTTATAATACCTAATACAATGTAAATGATATATAAATAGTTGTTATGCTGTATCGTTTTTATTTAAATTATTTTTAATTTTTGTATTGTTATTTTTTCAAATATTTTTGATCTGCGGTTGGTTGAATCCACAGATGCAAAACCCATGGATTCAGAAGACCAACTGTAATCACGGCCATAGAAATGCGAGTAGCATGGCATCTATGAGAGAGTGTGAAAGAAATTCCAAAGCCATTGGAGCACAGAGATAAAAGTTCCCAGAGAGTTATACACCAATAACGTCCAGGTTGAGAGTCAATTCAAAAACACAATCTCCTTTACAATAGCCACAAAGGAAATGAAATGCCTAAGAATACAGCTAACCAAGGAGGTGAAAGCCCTATACAAGGAAAACTACAAAACACTGCTGAACGAAATCAGAGATGACACAAGTAAATGGAAAAACATTCCATGCTCATGGATTAGAGGAATCACTATTATTAAACTGGCCATACTGCCCAGAGCAATTTACAGATCCAATGTACTTCCTATCAAACTACCAATATCATTCTTCACAGAATTGGAAAAAAAAAACTATTCTAAAATTCATACCGAACTGAAAAAGAGCATGAATAGCAATTCTAAGCTGGAGGCATCACACTACCCAATTTCAAGCTATACTAAAAAAAAAAAAAGAGCATAGTACTGTTACAAAATCAGACACATAGAAAAATGGAATAGAATAGAAAACTTAGAAATGAAGTCACACACTTACATCTAATCTTCAACAAGGCCAAAAAAACAAGCAATGGGGAAAGGACTCCCTATTTGACAAATGGTGCTGGGATAACTGGCTAGTCATTTGAAGAAAGATGAAACTGTACCCTTACTTTTTACCATATACAAAAAGTAATTAAAGATTTAAATGTAATACCTCAAACTATAAAAATCCTAGAAGAAAACCTAGGAAACACTCTTCTCAACATTGGACTTGGCAAATAATTTTTGGCTAACTCCCCAAAAGCAATTGCAAAAAAAATAAGAATTGACAAGTGGGACCTAGTAACTAAAGAGCTTCTGCACAACAAGCTATCAGTAAACAGACAACCTACAGAATGGAAGAAAATATTCACAAACTGTGCATCCAACAAAAGTCTAATAACCAGAATCGATAAGGAACTTAATTCAACAAGCAAAAAAACAACCATATTAAAAAATGGGCAAAGGACATGAACAGACACTTCTCAAAAGAAGACATACAAACAGCCAACAAACATGTGAAAAAATGCTTGTCATCACTAATTATCAGAGAAATGCAAATCAAAACCACAATGAGATGCCATCTCACTCCAGTCAGAATGGTTATTATTAAAAAGTCATAAAGCAACAGATGCTGGCAAGGCTGCAGAGAAAACGAAATGCTTACACACTACTGGTATGAATGTAAATTAGTTCAGCCACTGGGGAAAGCAGTTAAGAGATTTCTCAAAGAACTTAAAACAGAGCTACCATTTGACCCAGAAATTTCATTACTGGGTATATACCCAAAGGAAAATAGATCATTATGCCAAAAAGACACATGTGCTCATGTATTTATTGCCATGCTATTCACAATAGCAAAGACATGTAATCAACCTAAGTGCGCATCAGTAGTGAATTGGATAAAGAAAATGTGGTACCTATACACCATGGAATACTACACAGCCATAAAGAAGAATGAAATCATGTCCTTCACAGCAACATGGATAGAGCTGGAGGCCATAGTCCTTAGCAAATTAATGCAGAAACAGAAAACCAAATACCACATGTTCTCACTTATAACTGGGAACTAAACATTGAACACATGTGAACATAAATGTTGGAACAATAGAGACTGCAGAGTACTACAGCAGGGTGGGGGGCAGGGGGAACATGGGTTGAAAAACTACCTGTTGAGTACTATGCTCATTACCTGGGTGGAATATACTCATGTAACAGACCAGCACATGTACCCTCTGTATCCAAAATAAATAAATACATATTTAAAACTAAAAAAAACCAAAATATTTTAATAATAAAAAACATTAAATGTATACAAAATTTAACCTAACTTCTGCTTTTTTTTTGAGTGATGATTCTGCCTAAAGACTAAAATACAAGTACTAGATAAGTCTAACAAGTAACAATATTAAAGCTCTTTAATTTCCACAATGTTTATTAAGAGCGATGTTATATTTAGTGAGAAGAAAAGAAAATGAGGAAATGACACATTTGGTTGAAAAATAAAACAGTTTGGTTGAAAACTAAACAAAAAAATGTATAAAAGAAAAAATCAACGCCTAATGTTGTCAGGAGGATGGCTCCTTACGTCATTACCAAGCTACTGTGATGTCCTCAATTTGTTGTTCTGATGTGAAATTACTGTTTTACAGTCATTTGGGACAACCCATCTTGATCAATCCAACTTATAACTTCTCATTATCAATCTGTTGAATGTGAACCCCAAATTGAGGAAGAGACCTCTCAACTAGAGAAATTACCCTTAAAAATGCATTGCTTAAAAAGACAATTCAGGCCCGGCACGGTGGCTCACGCCTGTAATCCCAGCACTTTGGGTGGCCAAGGCGGGCAGATCACCTGAGGTCAGCAATTTGAGACCAGCTGGACCAACATAGCAAAACCTCGACTCTACTACTGTAATCCCAGCTTCTCGGGAGGCTGAGGCAGGAGAATCATTTGAACCTGGGAGGCGGAGATTGCAGTGAGCCAAAATCGCGCCATTGCCCTCCAGCCTGGGCAACAAGAGTGAAACTCCGTCTCAAAAAAAAAAAAAAAAAAAAGACAATTCTAATTTGAAAATGTTGTTTTATTTCCCTTGTGTGTGTGGCACCCACAAAAGAAAGAAAAATGCAATCCCAACCCATGTTCATAGTTTGAATATTGCACTGACAAGAAATGCTACAACCTTTAGGTGTTCAAGAAATGCCTGATTGATGAGCATTGTTCCTCCTAATGAGCTGTGTGTTATGATAAAGAACTTATAGCCCCCATGGACCTTATGCTCTCAGAACTATTCATTTATTTTCTGTGAATTAACACTGCCTTTATTAATAGTACAAGGTTCAGCCCTTGGCAAAGTCCTCATCCACTTGGGGATAATACTGACCTATAATATCTCACCGTCATTTTAGGCTAGTACTTTGGATAATGGAGTGGACTTAGCTAGCAAGAAAACCCTTCTTTTCTTTATAAGAAGGATTCTAAGTTCTGTGTTTTAACATAAGCCTGTAGTAAGCAGAGAGCTATTTGATGCTGAATTCTGAGCAAAGGGTTCTTTGTGGGAAGGTCTGTCAAACAGCATAGTTACCATGGCAACCCTGGCTGGATAACCCATTTGGGAAAATACTTGTAGGACCTAACACTCTATCATCTGTCATTCAATAATTTCATGTTCATAATAACTAGGAAATCAATGGCGATCCTCTGAGACAGTTTGTGGAAAGGGCAGGCATGCTATTGGCAGCTCACAGCTTACATTTGCGTCTATTTGTTGTGATTCTCGTGCCAGGTTAGGAGTGTGAGAAAAAACTTGTTTGTTTGGACTGGCACAAAGATTAAAGGCAGGTTCAGTTTTGCAATCTAATTACAACTGCAGTGTTTACATGTACAAAAGAGAAAAAAAAAACAAATGGCATATTAATCAAGCATTTGCTAGACTGTTAGGAAGTAAGGTTCACCTAATATTAACATTTCACATTTTTAAATTCTGCGAGAAAAGATGAGTCCAAGTTATCACGCAACTGGCATGAACAAATTTGGTAACGTAAAAGGCATTTTTCTTATCTAAGCTTTCTAATTAAACTGCTTATCATTGTAGAAGCTGTGTTACCTGGATGTTATGTACAGAATATAAAGTGATCATAGAAAAGTAATTAAAATTCTTAAACATGCAGCCCGTTGACTTAACATACAATTAGTTTTTAGAGTGTGATGTTTGATAATAAGGCGAGTTAGCTGAGTAGAGAAATATACACTTAATAATTACCTTGACAGTGTTTATCACCTAGAAAAAAATGTCAGAAATAATTTCAGGAGATGGATATTACAAATAAAAAAGCATGATAAACTAAGGCCAAGAAAGTGAGTAGGAGAGAAAAATTAAGCATTTTGTATTCTATAAAGAAAGGAATATTTCACCTTCGTGGAAACATTTAGAAGATACTGATTCATGCATTATGAAAAGCTTATTGTTTTTAATTTAGAAGTGTTCTGAATCAGAAAGATAAAGATGTTTGTAAATTGCTTTCCTTTTAGCACAACAGGTTTTTATTTTAAGCTGCTCTGGGTAAAGTACACATAGTGGAGCTCCCTTTCTGCAAGTTTCCAGAGTCCAAGTTTTCTCAAAGTTGAAGTGTGGGGGAGCTGATTAAAACATCATCTTTTTCAACATAAGAGATGAAGTCTTCTCAAGTGAAAATGGTATTTTATTCAAAGGAGGAATAGTTCCCTAAAGAGCTATGCTGAATATGAGCACATAAGATGGAAAGATTATATGGCTTCTCTTACAACTGGAGGTCTGCTGAAGACTTTTGAAATCAGAATTTTATATATTTTTCCAAAAAACAATATGATGTTCTTGTAAAATTTTCAAAGATCTGGTTGAATAAATGAAGAAACTATTTTTCTATTTTTCTTCTTCCTTTCTCCTTCCTAAACATTTCTCTCTCTCTCTCTCTCTCTGTCTTCTCTCTCTCTCTCTCTGTCTCTGTCTCTCTTGCTCTCTCTCTCTCTCAGTCTCTCGCACTCTCTTGCTCTCTTTCTCCCTCTTTTTCTTTCTCCTTATTACTCTTGGGGCCAGAAGATGTTCATTTTTATTATTAATGCTTGCTTGAATGAAAAATTAAAACTTCTGTTCTTTTCCTTTAAAAACATCTACACATTTTCCAACCTACTCAGATATGTAAGTAGAATCCAAGTGGTATCATAGGCAAAACTATTACTGTTATGGAATGCATTTTAAAAGAGGAGATTGATTATATTTCTAAATGTAACAATAGAGATAAGAACTATGATAAGAGTTGAAGATGATAAAATGTCTCTTTAAAGTCATATTAATATACCTGTAAATAAAGGGAATTTATCATATTTTTAGAAAACAAAAATACCTCTTATTTCTAGATTTTTTAAGGGTTAAAATCTATGCTATTTTATTATTCCTTCATTTATTCATTTGGGACATATAGTTATTGAGTCTTGACCAGATCCCCAGGCACTCTGGTAGGTGCAAAATTCCCAAAAAAAAAAGCAAGATATCTATCCTCAAGTTCTTCCCAGTCCTTTGGGGAAAAAGATAAGTAGACAGAGGGATTCATAAGGTGTTACAGGAGCATTAAGGGGAAATATTTCATGTGTCATTCTCAGATGCGTTTATTCCTTTACTATAGAACTTACTGATATGAGGTAATTTCTGACCGATTTTTTCTTTTGGGCATAAGTTATTTAACACTTTATAAATGAAGATTCAGAAATACCAACGTATGAAAGTCTTCTTTGTATTCTCAATAAGATCCAGATATTTAAATATATATTTTTCAATATTCTCAATGAAACTTAGAGAAAACTAGTATTAGCATGTGCATTAATTTCCTAGGGCTGTCTCTGGGTGGCTTAAAACAACAGAAATTCACCTCATCGCTTTGAAGTTCAGCCAACTGAAATCAATGTGTCAGATGTCATGTTCTCTGAAGCCTCTAGGGAGGAACTTCTGCTTCTTCGAGCTTCTGGTAGCCCCAGGTATTCCTTAGCTTGGAGCAGCATGACTACAGATTTTGCTTCCATCTCCATATTAGAATTCTCTCTGAGTCTGTGTCTTCACAGGGCTATCTTCTTATACGGACACCAGTCCTATTGGATCAGAAGCCAGTATGACCTCATCTTGACTAATTACATCTGCAATAACCCTGTTTTCAAAGAAGATCACATTCTGAGGTACTGGAGGTTAGGACTTCAACATATTTTTTGGAGGGACATAATTCAACCCATACCAGCATATACACCTCCATTTCAACATTTTATCTTTTTGAGAAAATGAAACATTTTAAAAATGTGAACAATAGCTATATGATTTCTCCCAGAATAATTTCTAACACGATTTTTCATGTTCTGTTTGGCATGGTCATGTCTTGCCTTCTTTAGTGTATTTGCTTAGAAATCATAAGCAATAAATATTTCCTAAAAGCTTTCATATTCTCATATGCTGGGAAATACACATACTCACAGATACATACATACATACATACACATAAAATAATTACGACGATAAAGATGAATATTCTGAAACTTGTGCATAAGTCTGCCTTTAAATATAAGCTGCAACTAAGACTTCCTTATCATAGGCAATGCTATAATTAACATATCTACTGTGCAACCATTTTACTATTGAGCCTTCTGATATTGTTTTGGGCCAGGCTGAAGTGAAATGCTAAAATATTATATTATATTCACAGTTTAGATGATGCAGTCTTTCCTTTAGCATTTAGAATCCAAAGTATATTTTGTCGGGTACCCCATCCAGGAGGAAGAATGCTGCATTGAAATGAAAAGAATGATTTAATTGGGAATCCCACTCTGGCTTAATGGCTCTAACTGTTAAACCTGTCTCAGCCTTAATTTCCTCATCTTTAAAAGTGAAAGGGCTGTTGTCAGGATGAAATTACATAACATGACAAAATGCCTTTTCTCACCGTTGGGTGCAGAGATACCTGAGAAAGAGTTACTCAAATCTGCTTAGGAATTTGTAGCAAGTGAAGCATAGGTTTTGGGGGATATTTTCTATTTTGAGACAGAGTTTTACTGTGTCACTCAGGCTGGATGGAGTACAGTGGTGTGATCAAGGCTGACTGCAGCCCATACCTCCAAGGTTCAACCAATCCTCCCATCTCAGGCTCCTGAATAGCTAGGACCACAGGCATGTGCCACCACACTGAGCTTTAAAATATATATATATTTTTTTTTTATTTGTAGAGATAGTGTCCCACTATGTTGTCCAGACTGGTCTCAAACTCCTGGGCTTAAGCAGTCCTCCTGCCTCAGCCTCCCAAAGTGCTAGGATTATAGGCATGAGCCACCGTGCCCAGCCTAGCATAAGTTTTACAACCTAATGCCTAGAAGGTTACAACAAATAAAACCAGTGTTACCCCCAGATATAAGTACAGCTCTCCTATTTGTAGTACTGGTCTTCATTTCTAGCCCCACTTCCTTCATCTTTCCATTTAAGAAAGGAAAAGTGAAAAGGAAGGAGAAAGATGGCAGTCCCATGTGCCACCTTAGAGACACACCACCTCCCCTTAGGTTTCTCTGCTTTAGTCATGGGTTAGATTAGTACAACTTGCACCTGTGAGTGAGAACTGTCATTGATCAGACTGACTTCTCTCACCAGCTGAAAGACAAAAAAATCAATTGATTCAGAGTTCCTTGTTTATTGGGCACTCATCAACAAAATCACAGATATTATATCCTGAGTTTGACTTTTTAGCATGCCAGAGAACTTGGAGGATAAGCAAATTCTGGCTTATTTGATCCTACCGGGTTATTGCTTTTCTGGGGACTGCTTAATTGAAGCAAGAATGCTATTTCAAGTAAAATACATCAAAAGGCATTTCATTTAAACCTAGTTAATTCTTTACAAGGCCCTATAGTAAACAAAATAGAGCAGCTATGTTCTTCACTCTTCACTTTCTTCCGCTATTAATTTCAGTTCTCAGTGTGATCAGCAACTTTTTCTTCCAGGTAGTTATAGCTAAGAAGAACTCTTCTTGTTGACAGAGGGAGATAAAGAAGTTGAGAAGAAAGGTTAGAGAAGAGGGCCAAGTCTGGTCTAGTCAAGTCAAATCAGGTCTACTCCAGTGTCTGCTATACATTTATATATGATCTTAGTTAAGGCAAGGTATATGTCTAGGGCAGTTTCCTTACTTGTAAAATAAACAGATTGCATTACATAAACTTCAATTAATATTTTTAGAGTAAGGGTCCACTCATTGAAACTCTGATAATTCCCATAGATTTTTCCCACCTATCTGGATATATGTAAGTACAATTTTATATGTAATGTAGCAGTCATAGACCCCCTTGAACAATGTGCACAGACATACCTGGCTTCCTTTTCCAAGGTCACTTCATGGTCCAAATGACTGTTTCACATCCAGTCATGTCTGTTTTATTTCTTTTGGAAAGACAGCATGAAGGAGAAAAGGGTGATGATGAAAAACTAGCAAAGGGCATGAGCGAGAAGTGATTTCAGGAAGGCTCCTGGGAATTGCCACATGACATTTTACTTACATCTCATTGGTCAGAAACTTGGCCATGGCTGATATATGGAGTCTTCATTTTGGGTAATCATGTGCCAGGTTAAAAGTTGGGAGTTCTCTTTCTTTGGAAGGAGAGACGGGTGATAACAGGTGACATTTATCAGTCTCTGTTGCAAAGATGTGTAGATAAATATTCAGTAAACAAACAAAAAGGACGGTCAATATTAACTCCAGGGAAAACAAGACATTGTATAAGGAATGAAATATAATCAGAATGTTTCACATGATGTGGCTATGAATCATATATACATAGTTAAGATGATATAATTACTAAATATTGATTTAAATAAAAACTGCGATAGAACAATGAATACCAAATGCTGAAGGGGAAGTAAAATATCTAAATCCTCAATATCTATTTTATAATAGCCATAACTAGGCCAGGCATGGTGGCTCATGCCTGTAATCCCAGCACTTTGGGAGGCCGAGGTGGGCAGATCACTTGAGGTCAGGAGTTAGAGACCAGCCTTGACAACATGGTGAAACCCCATCTTCACTAAAAATACAAAAATTAGTCAGATGTGGTGACATGTGCCTGTAATCCCAGCTACTCAGAAGGCTGAGGCACAAGAATTACTTAAATCTGGGAGGTGGAGGCTGCAGTAAGCCGAGATCATGCCACTGCACTCCAGCCTGGGCAACAGAGTGAGACTCCATCTGAAAAAAAAAAAAAAAGAATAGTCATAGCTAGGTGTCCAACAATGGTGAATGGATAAGGAAAATGTGGTATACATACATAATGGGATACTATTCAGCCATAAAAAAGAACAAAATCTTGTCATTCACAGCAACATGGATAGAACTGGAAGACATGATATTGAGTGAAATAAGCCAGGAATAGAAAGTTAAAAATCATATGTTCTCACTCATATGTGGGAGCTAAAAGAATATTTTCATGCAATTAAAAAGTAAAACAGAAGGCACTAGAGGCTGTGAAGGATAGGGAGAAACAGGGGATAGGGAGGGATTTGTTAAAGTATATAAGAGATATAGCTAGATAGAAGGAATAAGTTCTAGTGTTCTATACCACTGTAAGATGACTATAGTTAACAATACTATACTATATAGTTTCAAATAGCTAGAAGGAGGATTGAATGTTCCCCATACAAAGAAATGATCAATGTTTAAGATGACGGACATGCTAATTATCCTGATATGATCCCTATACATTATATGTGTTGCAGCACATATAATGTTTATTCATTGTGTACTGAATAAATATGTACAATTATTATGTGTCAATTTAAATTTTTTAAATTAAAAATGAGTCTATGGGTGCCCTTATATGTGAGATGAGCCTTTGAAGACAGCAGATAGATATGTCTTGTTTTTTTAATCCAACTTGCCACTCTCTGACTTTTAAGTGGGGTGTTAAGACCATTTACATTCAAGGTTAATATTGATATATGAGGTTTTGATCCTACCATGAAGTTGTTAGCTGGTTGTTTCATAGTTTCTATTGTGTGGTTATTTTAAAGAATCTGTGGGCTATGTACTTAGGTGTGGTTTTGTAGTAGCAGGTATCATTCTTTTATCTCCATGTTTAGAACTCCCTTAAGATTCTCTTGTAAGACTGGTCTAGTGGTAATAATTTCCCTTAATGATTGCTTGTCTGAAAAAAAATTTATTTCTCCACTTACTCACTTAGTTTGGCAGGGTATGAAATTCTTGGTTAGAATTTCTTTTCTTTGAGAATGCTGAAAATAGGCCCCCAGTCTCTTCTGGCTTGTAGGGTTTCTGCTGAGAAGTCTGTTGTTAGCCTGACAGGGCTCCCTTTGCACATGACCTGACCTTTTTCTCTAGCTGCCTTTAAGATTTTTTTCTTTAGCATTAACCTTAGGCAGTCTGATGACTATATGCCTTCATGATGCTCATTTTGTATAGTATTTGGAATGTGTTCTCTGGATTTCTTGCATCTGGATGTCTACTTCTCTAGCAAGATTAGGGAAATTTTCTTGAATTGGTTCCTCAAATATGTCTTCCAGGCTGTTTACTTTTTCTCTTTATTTCTCAAGAATGCCAATAATTTGTAAGTTTTGTTACTTTACATAATTACATAATCTCGTATTTCTCAGCAATTTTGTTCATTTTTAAAAATTCTTTTCCCTTTATTTTTGTCTGAAAAAAATAAAAAGTATAAAAAGGAAAAGAAAGAAGAAAGGAAAACAAAGACAGATGTCTTCCAATAAATAATGTACAACCATCTTCAAATTAAAAAAATTATTAATATCTAAAACCTAAAAACTAAAAAGAGCTTACTTAGTGAAGCAGATAAGCATATATCAAATTTTTACAAAAATAATTAAAACTATGATAACTACCATGATGGAAAAATATAAAATGCTACAAAGATGTGTAGCAAACAAATAATATCATTTTGAGCCAGAGGAAAGGTGTCCCAGAAGTGTCATAGTAAAATGAGTAGGCATTTACAAGACAAAGAGGAGCATTCTTTATTCACAGGGACTAGCAGAGCCAAAGGCCCTGAGATAGCAGAGTCAAGGGAAGAGCACGTTTGAAGAATTGAATGAAAGCTGGTGACTGAAAATGAGCAGTATGAGCTCAGGCTGGAAAGAGAGGTTCTAATCATGCTGGACATTGCAAACAATGTTATGGATTCAGGTATTTGACCTTAAGACAGCCAGGAATTCAATACAGATTTAAAGCAGGGATGTAGTATGATCCTGTTTGTATATTAAAATATACCTCCATTGAGATGAGCCATAGAGAACTTGTGGAAAGTGTTGGAAGGGGGCAGGATATATGAGACCAGTTTTGTGCTGTTCGGTTAAGAGATGACGCTAATTGCAGCCTAGTTGGATACAATAAAAAATGCAGACATATGGGTGGAATTGAAATACATTTAGGAGGAAAAGTCGATGGAAATTTATTATATATATGAAATAATATATATTACAAATATATGTGTAGTATATAATATATGTAATAAATGTTATATATATATAACAAAGATATACATATCATTGTAATATTCAGTTACTGGTTCAGGATTTACTTTTTCCTCCTAGAGTATAGCAGTATATACTACCCATATGTAAATAAAAATTGAATGAACAAACATCTTGGCCTATGAATAGGAAAATATTGACCCTGTCAAATTTCTAAAAGCTAACAATCTTTGTTGTAAAGCATCCAACATTTTGGTGAAATTCAGACTTTGGGGAAGTATTGTAGTTAAGTATAGAAATGGTTTTCTTCCGTATCTAAAGGAAGAAATTGGTTACCTTATGGTAGATAAAACATAATTATTTGGAAATGAGAAATTGTGTCCAGAAGGCATGCTTTGCCATAGCAACCTTAACATTGAGTTTCAGTATGTCTTTCGGTTTTGCAAAGGGTAATTTATCATGGGAGGAATGTGCTGAATATGTCACATTTTACTATCTGCTTATTTAGTTAGATAATCAAGATCTTGACTCTTGAAATAGAATTATTCTAAGTTTTGTCTTATTTTCATGCTTGCGAGTATAATATGTGTATACTTTAAATTCATTTTAAATTTTAGATAGAATGAAACAGACTAAGTCTAGCTAGGACACACAGGACCTAGAAGCAAAACCATATTTCAGTTTTCTTCCATGACTTTACAACTGTGTGATTGATAGAGACCCAAATATTTTCTCTGAGATTGACAAATATTTTTCCCAAATCATGCCATTAAAATTTGAGGACTTAAACATAGTGTAAATTGAAAAAGAGGATTTGAATTAAAATGTGAGCAAGTGTACAAAATTTATGTTCATATTTGTTCCTTTCTCTGTAGACATACATCCACTGTAGTTTAAAGTGTGGTGAGTAAATTTTTGTTTTAGAGGTAACATTTTTCTTCTGTTGTAAATAAGAGAATCTTTTTCCTCTTTCTGAAAACAAAAAAAAAATGGCGAAAGAAGGACTTTCTTTCTGATTAAAAACATTTTGCTTTGGCCGGGCGCAGTGGCTCACGCCTGTAATCCCAGCACTTTGGAAGGCTGAGGCCAGTGGATCACCTGAGGTCAGGAGTTTGAGACCAGCCTGGCCAACATGGTGAAACCCTGTCTCTACTAAAAATACAAAAAAAAATTAGCCAGGTGTGGTGGCAGTCACCTGTAATCCTATTCAGGAGGCTACTTGGGAGGCTGAGGCAGGAGAATAGCTTGAACCCAGGAGGCGGAGGTTGCAGTGAGCAGAGATCGCACCAATGCACTCCAGCCTGGGCAACAACAGTGAAACTCCATCTAAAGAAAAAAAGAAAATGGTCTTTTACTTTTCTCGACATTTATTTTTATATACAGCTAGAAATTTGGACAGATTTAGCCACAGGCGATGGCTACAAGGAATGAATTGGTTTTCTTCCCTAGGTAGATGTTCTAGTTTTGTTCAAGTTGGTTCTGAAGTATGTGTAGGATTCGGTCTATTCTTAGATACTGCAGCAGGGTACTCCAGCTGAGTCCAAATATGTGTAAACTTTCCCCAGAACACTACCTTAATACTCCTTACTTAAAATCATCACATGCCTTTATGTTTAAATTTAGTGATAAAAGCATCTAAAGAATAGGTTCTTAAAGAAACTGGAATTTGACTTTCTGTATGATAGCCTTATTTTATGTTTGTAATACAAGTAAAGAGGTAACCTCTGTTTATGGCTTTTAGATTTGGAATGTTCAGAAGAATTCCATAGCTTGGTCAATTACGATTTCCTGATATTCTTACTTGGAAAGGAAATTGCCATATTTCCTCAAATCTAAAGAAACACATCTTTAGATATTTCTAACATTTTTGGAAATGTTTTTTAAAAGGCTTGTAATTCATACATGTCTTTAATGTCATAGTGTTTCCTTTCCTCTCTTTCACCAAGCTGATATTAAATTGCCAGATGTTTCATAGGCAATGCCGTCTTTGGCCAGAGAAAATTTGGTAAGTGCCATTGCTAGCACAAACTGAGTAGCATTACCTAATTTCAAGGAGGACAATTGTCAAAATCATTGACAATGCTAATAGTTTAGGAGATTTATATATGATGATGTTCTTCCTTAATTTAGCCACTATTTTAGTTTCACATTTCTCATTCAATCATCCATCAGTACTTACTGAATTTCTGTTGTGTACCAGGCAGTATTCAAGACGCCAGGAACACAAAGATGATGCTTGTACTCCAAGATGTTGCAATACAGCAGGCCACTAAGGATGCAATGTCAGAACTCCTATTATAGCAATAATTACAAAGTAGTGAGAAAGTATAGAGAGGAGGCATTTGATTCTGCCTCAGAAAGAAGAGAAAAGCTCACAGAACTGGTAAAGTTTGCATTCTCAGATAGGTGATGGTATTAAAGGTAGAGGAAATAATATGATCAGAAGTGCATGAGAATGTTGTAGAATGGCAAGACTACACAGTGTATGTTGGTTAAATAGAGAGAATTTAACTGTAAGGGAGAAGACACATTGTGTGGGTCTCAAGATTTCACCACACTTTCATATATATATAGACAAACAGTCTAACATGTTAACTCCCTTGATAGCCATGTAACACAAACTCCAATTCATTGTCTTATTGTTTATCCTTGCAACAAATAATCGTCTTTGCCTTACATATGCAACATACCACTTGTGTAATTACAGGTTTGTATATTTTTATAAAAATACTGAACATTAAATGCAAAGTAGAATTTATGCAGTTCTAATAGGATTATTTTTCCTGCTTCTATGAGCATCTTTCTGCAGCAGATTATCATTTATTTGAATTTATAACTGACATTGACAAACAACAAAAGTATATTGATGTTGCATGTATTCACTTTTTAAAAATACTAACATGCTTTAAAATCTAAATTGAAAAACTTGGAAACATTGTTTTCATTCTACGGAACATTAATTGAAAGTAGAGTGTCATCCTAAATGAATCATTGTTATCAATTCTGCTGGTGCATTATCTGAAAAGCATAACTGGAAGAAATGTATTGTGATATACATTTTCAAACACTAACAAAGGCATTCCAGTTTACATCAAAACAAGGAAGTAATAGGAGGTAGTACCTACAGATACCAACCTTAAAAATGGCCCTAAAATAGTTTTATTCCTAGTTTAAAAAGAAAATCTGAACTTAAAAAAAATGTGTGATCATGTTTTATGCAAATCTAAAAGCAAGCTTCATCTGTCTAAATAGTCATGACTTTGTCCTATTTTAAATGGTTAAATGGGAGAATCTGTGAGAGTCACTACATTTCGCCTGTGGCTACTTTTCTACCCTGAAATTTCAGAGTTTGTTGTTATGTAAAACAAAGCAATTTTCCTGCAGTCCTTGGAGGAGAGCTCTGATGTATGAAGGAAGTGTTGATCTATTGCCATTTCCCTGAGCACATTCAGCAGCAGCCAAGGGAAAAGGGTTTGGCTGGAGAAGAATCGTTGGGTGACCAGTGTAGGGTGTAGGTGTCAGCTGGGGGGTAACTGCTGTCTCAGATCAGCATCTAGCTGACAACCCACAGCCTGAGAACTAGTCAAATGTGACAAATCTCCCCTTGCAATTTGATGGGATGCCCTGCTTGGCTTCTCGTAGCCAGAAGAAGAAAAGCAGATTTCAGATTAAGGCTATGTAACTCCATTCAGAGATAAAGTAGGATTTTCCTGTGCTAATTTGTGTTATTTTCCACAGGAAATGAGAGTGAAAGAGAAATCCTTTGTTAAATGGACTTTAGCAATAACCCTGTATTAGGAGCCTTTCTTTTCTCCTGGGCTTCTTGTCTTGAATACCTGTTTCATATCTGGTGTTTTGGTTTTATGCCTGTTTAAAAAGTATGATGGCTTCTGTGAGAGTCACCATAAAGCTGGTTGGACAACAAAGTCCTTGCTGCCAAATCATGTGCTGTAATCCTGTTAAGTACCTGTACAATAGTGTAACAGCTGGTGCAGGCTGCAGTTGGTGTGTTAGTGTGCTATGTTGAGACTTGGGATCCATGCAGACAATGAGCTGGGTCGGCTTAGAACAGACCCAAGTACCCCTCAGACAGCTGGTCCAGTAACTATACACTAGCCAATCTTGGGAGAGAGACTCATCAAATAACATTAATTTTCTTCTCTACCAGACAGTAGGGTAACCAAAGCCAGGTTGGTTGTGGTGCCTTGGGATTTTTACCTAATGATCTTCTGGAAAGCAGATGCATTGGCAGGGATTGTAAGCTTCTGAAAACCCAACTAGTATTACGAAGTAAACCTTTCTCACCATGGGGGTTTTACAGGAGTGGGGTACATTAGTGTTAGATCATTATAAAGCATTTTGCTGACTACTGCAGAATTAATGGCATTTTTATGGCTCTCGGTTAATGACTGTCAAGAAATAAGAGTCTATATCGGTTCAAATTGTAATTTTAAATCAAACTAGCCAGCTGTCAGATGCATGCAGCACATGCAGACTCCTTATTGGTAATATTTGGTGCTTCCCTTACATCCATCAGGCTATAAGATCATTGCTTGGAACTGCAATTGTTTTGCATATGCTTGATGTAAATTTTATCACAACAAAAGCAAAGCAAGTTGTCACTTCTAAGAGGCAGTTTCCATGTCCTTGAAGGAAACATGATTTTCTTCAGCATTAGAGTAACTGAAATTTTTGCTATTTATTGACTACTTGATTTATTTATTTTTTGTTTTAATTTAAGCTTAAGAAAACTATAGCCTCACTTCCTGCATTACTGAGTGCAAGGACATCTGAAGTGAGTTCATTCAAATCTCTGTTCTTCTCACACTGCTAAATTGTCCATATCTTTACTCAGAATTGTCTTCTGTCTATGAAAAGAAAATCTTCCTTGAATCAGTACCTAAATATTGCCTTTACTGTGCCTTTCCTCCTATCCACTCTCACCTTTTCTAGATTTATACTCTGTCTCCCTTCAGCATCTTCAGCCTCTTCTTTCTTGAACTCATTCCTATTAGAAAACAAGCAAACCAATCCTTCCTTTGATCCTACTGTCTCCTAGAATTATCACATTAGCTCTCTCTTCTTGTCATTACAAACTTCTTGAAAGACTGGTTTTTGTCTGCTGCCTCCATGTCATCACTTGTCCCATTCCTCATTCAACTTGGTACAGCCCCCTCTGCCTTACTCTTAAGTAGCTCTCTCAAAAATGACTGATGCGTTCCAATCAATAAACCCACCTCTCCCCACATAGCTCCCCTGCCTGGACTTCTCAGTCTCTCTTGACCCTACTGACAATTCCCTCTGTTTGAAATTATATTTCTGCAGATTTGTGACTCCCTTAACTCTTGTCTTTATTCTCTTGACCCTTCATCTTTTGATTTATTTTAAAATCTAGGGATATCCAAAAGCTCAGTTCTTGACCCTTTTTTTCTTCTTTTTCTTTGAATGCCCAACTCACTGCCTCAGTTTTAAATACATATTAGTGATCTTCACATTCATATTATTATCTTTGACATCTCTATTCAAAATTTCAACTCCATGAAGAACATCTTTGTTCTGAGAAGCACCTCAATCTCATCATACTCAACTCATATCTGTTTATATTTGCTATTCACAGTACGTCTTCCTCCTGACTTCATTATTTTTATTAATGATGTAGCCTTTAACCCAGACACTCAGTCTTGCAAATGCGCTCACCATTGATTTCTTCCTATCATTTGCCAATCATTTGGCAAAACCTCTTGTTCCTACCTCTGTAGCATTTCTCTCATCTATTGCATATACCTCTTTTCAATTCCCTGTTCAAGACTGTTTACACACTATTGTAAAACATCATTACTTTTTATAATTTCTAATGTTATTAGACTACTATTTGTTTCTTTTTTTTCTGTTGAGACAGAGTCTTGCTTTGTCACCCAGGCTGGAGTGCAATAGCATGATCTCGGCTCACTGCAACCTGTCTCCCAGGTTCAAGTGATTCTCCTGCCTCAGCCTCCTGAGTAGCCAGGATTACCCACCACCACACCCAGTTAATTTTTGTATTTTAAGTAGAGATGGGGATTCACCATGTTGGACAGGCTGGTCTCAAACTCCTGACCTCAGATGATCCACCTGCCTTGGCCTCCCAAAATGCTGGGATTACAAGCATGAGCCACCGTGCCCAGCCTATTTGTATCTTTTTGTTCAGGACCCTTGGAATGATAAAATAAATGTTGGCACTCTCTTACATGGAAACCTTTAGTAGCTCTTCATTACCCACTACAGAAAGAACAAATACAGACCCTCAAAACTATTCACCTAATAGTCAGTTTCATCTCTCCTGAGGGATTCCACACTTTGCGCCAGACTAAATTAAGTGTCACCCCTTTAATGTTCCCATTATTTCTCAAGTATGTAACTTGTTTCTTCACTATTTCTTCTACTAACAATTTTTCTTTCTCAGCCCCTCCATTTCTGTCTGCTAAATATATCCCATCTTATTATATTTTTCTGAAAAATAGTAAAGTATGACCAACAATAAAATACGTATACATGTATCATATGTTTATAAGTAAACAGTATATAAAATAGATCTCTTGACCAGCTAATATCCCGCAGTGATTAGTATGCTGGAGCTCTACTGATAATTCTGTTTTGATGATTTATTTATTTAATTATTTAAGATGAGCAGAGTACCCACATGTATCAATAAATACTTGTTGAATAAGTAGATGAATTTAACGGATTGTTTTTAATTAGAGTCTCTTGGCTCATTATCTTGGTATTTCTTGAGCCTGACAGAGTTATCAATTTTGCTTTCATTTGTAATTTTATTCTCACTGATTTGTACACCATATCATATGCTATACCTAGGGAAATAGTTAAATGAATTTATGATTAAAGCAGAAAAAGAAGTCAATGCACACATAACTTATCTTCATATTGCTAACTAATATTAGAAGAGAGTAGTGTGTATCTGTTCATTATATGGCAGAAATTGTGGAATATATCCTCAGTCAAATGAGCTGTGTGTCACAGGTACTGATCAGATTATCTGGCGCCCTTCAGTGAATTTGTGTTGGTTATCATTATTATAGTAAAACTCTACTAGAAATGGATATGTCCATTTTCACACTGCTATAAAGATACTCCCTGAGACTGGGTAATTTTTTTTTTATTATACTTTAAGTTTTCGGGTACATGTGCACATGTATACATATGAGACTGGGTAATTTGTGAAGGAACAAGGTTTAATTGACTCAGTTCCACATGACTGGGGAGGCCTCAGGAGACTTACAATCACGTTGGAAGGTGAAGGGGAAGCAAGGACCTTCTTCACATGTTGACAGGAGAGAGAGAGAGTGGATGAGGGGGAATGTGCCACACTTTAAAACCTTCAGCTCTCCTAAGAACTCACTTACTGTCAGAACAGCACGGGGGAAATGGCCCCCATGATCCAATCACCTTCCACCAGATCCCTCCCTCGACATGTGGGGATTGTAATTCAAGATGAGATTTGGGTGGGGACACAGAGCCAAACCACATCAAAAACCATTACTAATGTCCCAAATTTCATAAATATATACATACACATTAGTAATATGTGTGTGTGTGTGTACACACATATGCACACACAATGGAAATTTCTTTTGTCAATATGGCATTTATCCAAGACACTTGCAAAATGATTAGCCAAACTTCTATCCTCCAGTATCTTTCTTCCTTTTACATATGCTGATTCTGGTTTTACATGGCTCTCACCTTCTGATATGCTCTGTTCAACAACTCCTCTTTGTTAGTTAAAAATTGGCAACACAGACTCAACTATGGTTTTTATTTCTTGAGTGTTGATTTTTTGTACTCCTCAGGAGTAATTTAAGTTAGATAAATCTTTTTTTATTTGCTGAAACTTTTTTTTTATTATACTTTAAGTTCTGGGGCACATGTGCAGAACATGCAGGTTTGTTACATGGGTATACACATGCCATGGTGGTTTGCTGCACCCGTCAACCTGTCATCTACATTAGGTATTTCTCCTAATGCTATCCCTCCCCTAGTCCCCCATCCCCTGACAGGCCCCAGTGCGTGATGTTCCCCTCCCTGTGTCCATGTGTTCTCATTGTTCAACTCCCACTTATGAGTGAGAACATGAGGTGTTTGGTTTTCGGTTCTTGCATTCGTTTTCTGAGAATGATGGTTTCCAGCTCCATCCATGTCCCCGCAAAGGGCATTAACTCATCCTTTTTTATGGCTGCATATATCTTTAACCTTCATTCTACTAAGACAGTTTTCCCAAAATTTTGCTGCATCTCTGAAATCCCATACCTTTAAACTTTTATGCATCACATTGTCCTATAACAGGCATACTGCCATAAAAATGTTGCCCAACTTCTGGTGTTAATTCCATATTCCTGAGTCTTTCCCCAAAACAGAAGTTTTCTGTTTATTTTGCCATTGGACTCCTACTCCCACTGGTTAAAAAGTTGATGTGAATTTGCCATTATGATTTTGAACAGTTAGTGATTGTAATCTTTCCAAATCATTCAGAAAGTGATAAGGCTACGGGGAGCTGGGGTAAGAAAAGATAGTTAATATATGAGGATCAGTCATTTCAGGTAATCAGTCCTATCAGCAACACCATGAGGAAGAAGCTATAAACTCCATCTCACAAATGGAGAAACAGACTCAGAGTTAAACATGGTCTTGTAGTTCATGTTGTAGGGTTGGAATTTAAGCCCATGACTGTTGTATTCCAAAGCTCATATGGCTCCATTACTCTTGCCATGTTGGGAAGTTCCTCATGTTTTGGAAATGCCTGTTCTCTAAAAATTAATAAATGCTGTCCATTCTATGTCTGGTTTCCTGCAAGCCCTACTCTGCTTTGTGAAAAAATATTTATTTTTTGATAAGGAATTAGCTTAAACTACTTATGCAATATTTGTTTGCTATGCAGTTGCCATCTTAAGCCAGTTAAAATGCAAACTTCCTCTGAGAGTTCATATTTCTGAAACGGGCAGTGATTTTGCTTCAAGGGATCTTTAGCTCTATATGACACACCATGTATATACTTAGTTTGATTATATAAAGCTTTCCTTATGTTGGATTTGTTCTCCCTTCGTTCCAAACAAATATTGCATATGTATGATTAAACACATGATCTGCTGAAAATTTGGATGGTGTGTAGAGAAACTTAACAATTTTTATACTGACATTACTGAATAATCATTCAATCATGCTAGATAACGTTGCTATATGTCTTTACACAAAATTGGTTGCTAGAAGCTATTATGACCTGTTACTTGGTTCAATGGATAGAATTTTTTCATGCTAACTATAATTTAAATATGTTTGCTTAATACATGAACTCAGAAGTGTTTACTTTGAGTCTTAGTCATGCTAAGCTATGCTGGGGCAACAAACAGTCTTCAAATACTTAGTAGTTTCATGAAGAAAAGGTGAATTTTTCCTTTATAAAGGGTTATGTGCAAGTCAGGAAGCTCCTCTGAGTGACTTTCCTCCAGATAGTGAGTCAGGGATCTATTTCCACTATGTGACTTTGTTACATTGGTGGCTTATGCTTACAAGCCTGGAGTGAGTGGAGAGAAAGACTGAGAGCAGCAGATGTAAGAGGCCAGGCCTGACGATGCTCTTGCACTTCTGCCCATAACTAGTTGACCACAGCTTGTCATATCACCCCACTTAGATACAAAGACATTGGCAAACATTGTCTTCTGGGGCTGGGAAAAGAAAATAGGTCAGTTGATAT
Organism: Gorilla gorilla gorilla; assembly: GCF_029281585.2. NCBI lineage: Eukaryota > Metazoa > Chordata > Mammalia > Primates > Hominidae > Gorilla > Gorilla gorilla. Next base: position 59,853,641 of record NC_073234.2, on the reverse strand, counting down.
ACCACAAAGACTCTGACACAATTAGGAAGATGGCATGGATTGAAACAACATTGACAACATATGATTAAAAAATAAAATACTTTCAGTAACAGGCTTTTTAATAGATTAAAAGAGAATAATAAAACGATCAATTTTAAATAAATTATTATACCAGGCAATGCAAATGATTCCATTGATTTGTTTTTAAAACTTAAAACATTATGTTGGTACACGAACACATACACTCAAACAAAATTAAAAATGAAAGACCTAAAAATAAAGTTAACTTTCTAACACGAGTGAGGAAACAAGCTGGTAGGAAGGTAACCTAGAAGCTGGGCATTATATGGTGTGGAAGGTGGAAGTATAGCCAAGGAGTAGGAGGAAAGCTCAGCCCTTCCTACACACTGGGGCAGAGAAAATTCAAATATATTGGCCCAGGAAAGAAACCAATGTCCCAGGAACAACTGGACAATTTTTTCTTACAAGTAATGTTCTGTTACACGCCAGATGGTGTTCCTGTACAGAATTTCCACACCAATGCATAAAGGAGAGGTCCTCAAATATAATTGTGTTTTTCTCCAAGCATCTATGAGAATAAGACACCAAATCTAAGGACTACTGTCTCCTGTGCTATAAAATAAAGCCAGAAAAAAAATATGTCCACATTCACACTTGAGTCAGAGGATTCACTTTTCATTCAACTTAAGCAAACAACTAGAAAGCATTTCATCAGGAGTTATGCAAATACTGTGTAGTTGATCTAATTCAGTCAATAGCAATTGCGGATTTTTAATGGGTCTTCTTTAACCTACTAAAGCCTATCAAAATATAGTGGGTTCAGTATTAATGAGATGATTTCCCATAATGTACAACTTATCAAGCAAGAATATAAATCCATCCACTCTTCTAAAATATGTGATTTCTCTTTTGATTTCCAGTATCTCTAGACACCAAGTTCAACCTGTCTGGAGCTTAGTTGCTTATGGTTGAAATCTGTTTCATGAGGAGCAGAAAGTAGTGATGATAAAGCACTTAGGGCATTTGAGATGGAAATTGCAGTTTCAGGTTAGAATTCCTAAAATTGTTTTTGTTTTTAAATCCATCAGTGTATAATCCTTCTTAGTTAAGCTGAGGTGGACCCTGAAATCTAATAACTAAATCCACTGGGAAAGGACCAGACATATCCAAGACAGATCCTGTTACCCAGTAAACAGCATTTAATTCTCTTTGCCTGTCACCAACAGCTGGGCCAATCGCTGTCCCACCAGTAGATAGGTTCGGTGGGGGCTTCTTTATGCCCAACCCATAACTGATCCTAGAAGCTAAATCCCAGCCTGTCCCACAGGTCTAGTAAGAATTTACTCACCTTTACATCCCATAGGTAGGACATGTCTGGTAAACTACACAAGGAAACAATGACTGATTCAAGACCACCTCTACTACTGACTCTTCATTCATGGCATGCAGGACCAAAGATGCTATGCTAAATGAAGTGGGTCCTCATGGGAAGAGTATATCTTATTGAAAAAGGCATGATCTTAGAATCAAACCTATTTGTATTTAAATGCCAGCTTCTCCATTCAATTAACAGTGTGACTTTGATCAAATTGCACAATATTTTGAACCTGAGTTTTTAAATGTGAAAATGACTGCACATCTTATAGAATATTTCGAGATGTAAAAAACTTTAGATAAAATAGGTGTTTCTTAAATGTTAGTTTCCTTTTCAAATTAGTAACAGATCCAGTAATCTTCATAATCACAAAAGTTAGCATGTCAGAAATTATAATGATGTGAGGCATTCAAGAATGTGTCTAGTTTAATACCTTACATGTAGACTTAGAAGGGAGGAATGGATGCACACAAATGAGTTTTCTGTGGGATGCGAAAAATGCATATTCCCAGGCCCATCTCAGATTTGCTACGAATAACTCAGAAGCCCTAGGAATTGAGCTTGTGCACTTGCAACTTGAAAAAGCTTCCCAGCTGATTCCTACACACACCCCTAGTTAACTGCCATGGATCTAGAAGCCAGCATAAGGTATGGTGAATAGGAAGTTCTCAGCAAACATTTGCAGAACTTGGATGGTCCATGTCTTAGCCCAGTTTCTACCTCCCATAACCATATAGCTGTTTTCTGCTTCTCCCTGACTGCCAGTCACTATGACACCAACCATTTTTATCTTAAAGGAATTTAACTGCTCCTGGAGAAAAATTGATGCTCCAAAGTATCCATCTAGACATTTGCCAAAATATAGACAAAGGAATAATATGGCTGCCTGTTTTTTGGAATATTTTCACAATGCTAGAATTTAGACACTTTGGCAAGGCTATATTATAAGCTATAACATATTAACTAATATTTATTGAACACATACATGCAGCAGGCACTGGGTAAAGTTCATGTTCGTAAGACCCCTTTGTGGTAGGTACTATGAATATCCCTATTTCATAGTGAGGAACTGAGGCATTTCAGCATGCCTCAATGTGTAACTTGTTCAACTTCATACAAGTTTTTTAGAGTGAGGCTCAAATATACTTCTAGATTACTTCAAAGTCTAACAAGCATCCGAATACATGCTCATTCTGACGATAATGTGTCCTGGGCCAGAATGTGTAATGCAATTAAACATTCTATATTATCAGTTTCACAGAAATTAATGGATATTAACATGTCGATGTTTTAGTGCTAATGTTTTAGACAACCATATGAGGACCATTTTCATGATGGAAAAAAGAGGGAATTGAATGCTTTAGGTCTGAAAATGCAAGGAACACAACAGAGAAGGGATTTTCTAGGATCCCGAAGGTTGAGAAAACTTCAGGTCCTGACCACCTGGCGCAGGCCTGTAACCCTAGCAATTTGGAAGGCTGGTGGGCAGATCACCTGAGGTCAGGAGTTCCAGACCCACCTGGTCAACATGGTGAAACCCTGTCTCTACTAAAAATACAAAAATTAGTTGGGCATGGTGGCAGGTGCTTGTAATCCCAGCTACTTAGGAGGCTGAGGCAGGAGAATCGGTTGAACCCGGGAGGCAGAGGTTGTGGTGAGCCAAGATTACGCCATTGCACTTCAGCCTGGGCAATAGAGCGAGACTCCATCTCAAAAAAAAAACAACAAAAACAAAACAAAACTCATCTCTTTACTTCCTATCCCACTACCTGCCTACTTTTTTTGATTTATCTGTACTTGGTTATATATATGCATGCATATAAGCAGGCAGGGAATAAAGCAGACAGGAAAGCACATTCCAGGCTCTAGAATATCTAAGAAGGATGATCTAGTTACTCCCTATTATACCACCCTGTGTTAATTTCCTGTGTTGACCCTGTTATTGTCTGGAAATGTTATATAATCATAGCTTGTGTTTACTTATGCTTTCTTCTCACAATAACGTTTGCTCCATGAGATCTGGGACCTTTATATATCTTGACTACCATTATAATGACTGAATATTTGAGCAGAATCCAACGTTGACAGAGGAATGAACATGTATTGCAGTACCAGATAGAATTGTCCACACTCTAAAAAAAGAGAGAAATATACCAAAAAGACAGAGTCATGTTAGCAGAGTTGTAACCTTCACTCTTAAAGCAGAAATTTCTGTTTTGTGTTCTCTTTTGTGTACATGCACGTGTGTGTGCACATGTATATGTATGTGTGTATGATAGCAAGAGTGAGCAAGAGTGAGAGGAGTTGCGACCAGGGAATCAGGGGCAAGATGGGCTTACAAATGTGTGTGTGTAGGCAGAGAAGAGCAAGAAATCAACAACTTGCTCCTCACACCATTAGAAACTCCAGATGCTCATGAGCGAATGCAGGACCTGGCTGAGAGAAGATGATATCCTGAATCTAGGAAAGTGGCATAGGAAAGGATGAAATGAAGGAAGGAGAGACTGCACAGTTCAGATTGACAGGGCCTTGTCACTAGATGTAGGGAGAGAGAAGAGCCAAGGCAGTGCTCAAACCTCAAACTTGAGTGCCTGAGAATAGTCAGGCCATTCTGTGATATGGAGAATGTGTGGAGAAGCAGTTATGGGGGAAAAGAACCATGAGTTAAGTTTTGCTAGGTAGAATTTAATATGTTTTTAATAGTCCCAATGGAAATGTCAGTGGTCAATGAATTGATGGGTCTGAAATTAAGAGGGAAATTAAGTCTGGAGATATATATTTAGAGTCATCGGTAAATCTCTACCTTTACTTTTCTTAAAACCTCCAAATTTACCTGCCTTAAGTAGCTGTTGATTATTCCTTAAAACAGAGATGTAAAATGACTGCCCTAATATCAGCCCATATATTGCCTACCATAATAACTACCAAGAAGGAAAAATATTCTACAGTTATCAGTACATATTCAATGCAGCAGTACCCAATCACCAGTGGAGTGGAGTAAGGTTATGAAATTGCTTAGGTTTTATTCAATCTGTTTTATGTAGCCATGCTTGAGGACACAACAGGGAACCTGGAAGTTAATTTTAGACTACGATTCCAGTCCTCGGGGAAATCCTTACATCTCAGTGTGCTGTGAGCATCACCAGAATTCCTTCTTCTGGCCCTCTAGGAATTTGTCATAATGATGACTGTCTCTGAGTGGCAGGCAATGGAAAGTACTGGTTAAGTAGTAGATGCAGATTGTTTGGGTTTGAATCCTGGCTCCCTCATTTACTACTTATGTGACCTATTTACTGCCCATGCAGAGAGGATATATTAAGAGTGCACATCTCAGAGTGTTAATGTGGGAATTAAATACAATTAATACCATATAGTGCTGGAACAATGGCATACAAAATGTACTAAATAAGTGTTAGCTCTTATTTTTTAAAATGTCTATGTATTATCACTGCTGTACTTACACTACTATTCAATAAATACTGGTTGAATGAAAGTTTATACTGAGCTTTACTAGACCACTTTTGCAGAACTAAAAACAGTGATAGTAGCATTCAGTGGAAACCCTACATAATACCTGTGATGTTGCTGAATGGTGTGACATTATCCAAACATGGTACCTTGGCCTCTATATGATCAAATAAATAAAGCCAACTTTATACTGGGCTAGATTAGTAGTCGTGACTAGACCAAAAGAAATGTCACTGGACTCCCTGTTTTATGATTGCAAGAAATCTTGCTTCAGATGCCATTATTGGTTTCTAGTACACTTATGTCTGCCTTATTCACACATTGTGCATTAAAAGAAACAAATAGGTCAGGCACGGTGGCTCACGCCTGTAATCCCAGCACTTTGGGAGGCCAAGGTGGGTGGATCACGAGGTCAAGAGATCGAGACCATCCTGGCCAACATGGTGAAATCCCTGTCTCTACTAAAAACACAAAAATTAGCTGGGTGTGGTGGCATGTGCCTGTAATCCCAGTTACTTGGGAGGTTTAGGCAGGAGAATTACTTGAACCCAGGAGGCAGAGGTTGCAGTAAGCCGAGATTGTGCCACTGCACTCCAGCCTGGTGACAGAGCGAGACTCCATCTAAAAAAAAAAAAAAAGAAAGAAAGAAATAGAATATCAGAATTATTACTCTGTGTGTATTACATTCTTTATATAGAAAAGAAATAGAGGGGTGTGTGTGTGTGCATGCATCACATTTACACAATGAGTACTTCTGTGCAACTATTTCTGTTATATAAAGAACTAGGAAACAAAAAGGCTTTTAGAAGTTGTTGCACAGTGTACAATGGCAAACAAGGTGGACAGAAGTATAAAATTTCAAACAATGTAATAGAGATTTAACATAACAAAAATTGTAAAGATAAATCATGTATTAGTCTGTTCTCACATTGCTATAAAGAAATACTTGAGACTGGGTAGTTTATGAAGAAAAGAGGTTTAATTGGCTCACAGTTGTGCAGGCTGTACAGGAAGCATAGAGGCTTCTGCTTCTGTGGAGGCTGCAGGGAACTTTCAATCATGACTGAAAGCAAAGGGGGAAAGAGGCATCTCACATGGTGAGAGCAGGAGCAAGATGGGAGTGGTGCTATGGACTTTTAAACAACCAGATCTTGCGAGGACTCTCTCAGGAGAACAGTACCAAGGGGATGGTGGTAAACCATTCATGAAGGTGGTAAACCATGATCTAATCACCTCGCACTAGGCCCCACCTCCAACACTGGGAATTACAATTTGACATGAGATTTGGGTGGGGGACGCAGATCCAAACCATATCAACTTGGAAATTGAAAATGAAAGTCATCATTATCATTATACTTAGCCCTGTGATTACTAATGGCCAACAAGTATTGGGCACATACGTACTCTGTGCCAGGTACACTTGACACAAATTATCATCACAGCAAGTTCATCTCTTGCAATAACTGTATAGTAGGTGCTATTATTATCCCTGTTTTAGAGACGAGAAACCAAGAAACAGAGAAGATTGAAAAAACAATAATGATTTGCCCCACATTACATCAATATAGATCAGGGAAACTGAGACTTGACCCAGGGCACACTGACTCCAGAAACCATGCTTAACCAGCACGCCAATAGGACAGAATACTTCATAGTTCATGAATCTTCCTCAGGTCTGTTACCTTATCTTGTCTTCACAGTCAGCCTGTAGGGTAAGTGTTATCTCAGAGCATGTAAGTTGTACAAGCCCACACAGGTGACAGTGACAAGGCTCAGAGGAGAAGCCTAGTCTTCTTCTTTGAAATCTTATGCTCTTTCTTTCCATTGGAGTCTAGTCTAATAATGTTTGTGACAACTCTTAGGAGTTCATAAGTTGGTGAGGCACTCTTCATTCTGCAAGCAATAACTAAATGCAAATTGAAGATGTTCAACTAGTGAACACAGTGCGGAAAGGATGCTTGCTTACACATTGATCTGTTGAGCTGTAACCAAGGAGGGGATGACACATGGGAACTATTAGCAGAAGCATCTTTCTAAATTCATGATGTTAGTTAATGTTGCACAGTGCTGTTAAAAATAAAACTAGATTAGAATCAAAAGGCAAAGTTCTAGGTTTTCCAGCATTAGGAATCTCAACATCTAATGATTTCTGTATTAATAAAGGACAATATCTGACATCTTTACCTCAGAGATAGAGTGAAAATTAGATGATATACAACTACAAAAATCTGGCATTCATATACTACCAGACATATGATAAGCACACAGTAAATATTTGTGAAATAAACAAGTGAATAATTTGCTGATATGTAGAGCAGAATATGAATTTAAACGTACAGATAGTGTATACACATAAATACACAACTGACAAAGCACATTTGAATCATACCATACTCATTTATATACCTGTCACCGATGTTTTTCTTTCACAGACTTTCAAATTTATGTTTATGGATTTGAATCAAACTAAAAATGGTTTATGTTCATGGCCTTTCAGTCTTTTAACTTAATATTCTTGAATATTAAGAATATTCTTGAATATTCTTGAAGCAATCCTATGGGGGAAAATGTCGTATAGCAATTAGTCATTGCTAGTGTGTGTTACAAACATAAATTTATGTCACTTTGCCCAACTCAGGTATGCTGTCATCTCCCAGTTACACTCATTAATTCAATATATGTTTATTAAAGGCACAGAATGTGAAAGGTGCAATTCTATGAGTTTGGGGGACTCAAAGATCAATTAAATGTTAATGTTGCTCTTACATGTCTTACAGTCCAATAAGAGAGGTAAAGCATGCATCTAAAAATGATGTGAAGGAGAAGTAATTTGTGCCTTCAAATAGGTAGGGATAAAATGCACCAAGGATTCAGAAGTTGAAGAAGTTACTGCTAGCTGATGGGATCAAGGAAGAAGGAGCCTTTAAACTGGACAATTGGGTGGATAGTTTAATTTGTGGGGTTTCCAAAGAATAAGCAGAATGAGGTAACATCTGGAGCACAGGTAGGGAGATGTAGACGTGTATAGAGCAGTTCAGCTTTGCTGGAGCCTGAAAAAAGAATCGTGTATTCAAATGACCGGTTTGTGCAGAACTAAGGAATTCAGGATTTAAAACTTTCAGTGCCAAAACCAACAAAGTCCCAGGCATATGAAGATAAGCTGGTCATCCTAGTGTGTGTTCAGGTACAGCTCCTAATTACTGATTATTGTGGGACATTAGCTGATAAAAGATATTTAGCTGTGACATTCAAAAAATTTCAGCATTTTAATACATAAAGTTTACATCTTTAACCACAAGCCATTCCCCTTATTTTAAGCTACATCTGTCTTTGAAAATTTATTCTCTTTTATTTTCTTAAATTTCAGCACTTTCAGATGCTATCCTCCATTTCCTCAATCATCAAATAAAGACATGTTGGTGTAGCTCTAGCTTCCTCTGCAAGAGAGACAGCTCAGGATGTTAGAGATTGAATTCCACCACAGAATTTGTCATTGGAAAACTGAGTTCAGATTTCTGTACTCAGGTTGACCTTCCACAAGTCATAGTCTCTCTTGGCCTCAGGTTCTTTGTCTTTATGATTACATAGAAGGTATTTAACTGCAGAAAATGTTAGGCAGCTACGTGTCTACTAATATTCAAAAGCACATAAGTATCTCCTGAAATGAATGCAGAATTGGGACTAGAAATTTGTAAGCCACATGTCAAGGTAGATGGCAGGCAGAGTTGGAAGATCCGCATGTGATAGTGGCAAGGGTAAAGAGAGGGTAATCAAGCAGAGTTACGTACGGAACTTCCACACTGGCACAGGAAAAGAACACTGGAGTCATTGCAAAAGGCATAAGCAAGCCATCATCTGAAATTTATGACAGCTGTCACAGGCTCAATGGGATTGGTGATTCAGAATAGGCTCACTTGGATTTTCTATTCCTCTCTTGATAAGGGGCACAATTATGTACTACATTGGCAGCCAGGGATGAGACACAGGCACAGCCTCTTTTGTAAATTAGTCTTTTTGAAGTCTTATTGTTAAATATAGCAAAAATGTAGAAAACACCAATAACAAATGTCAGTTTAATGAATAGTAATGTGACCACCTAGGAAAACTACTGCCCCTATCAGGAGTTAGAACTTTGCTGGCCATGATGAAACTTTCTGGTGTCGCTTCCTAAAGAGTAACCACCATCCTGACTTTTTTGGTAATCATTTTCCTACTTTTATTTAGAATTTTATCAACCAAATGATATGTATATGTGAAAATATAGAGTAATGACTTTTTATTGTTATTAAAATCTTTTTAAATCTGTAGACTTCCTCTTCATCTTCTCTCTCTCTTTCTCTTTTTATCTCTGAAACTGGAATATGCACCTGTCTATGTAGTGTTGCTCACAGTCTGAATTTAGCTGATTGCATCCCCATGGTTTAGCTTAATATGCTCCTCTGTTCTCTGCATTTGCTGACATTTGCTCACATTTGAAAAGGTTAATTTAAGGGCCGTGTAATTTTTCTGTCTCACGTGGCACATATTGTACACTTATCTCATGTGTGTGTGAGTGTGTCATGCTAGACACCATTCATTCACAGTACTTAGATCCTTGAATGAATTAAGGACTGCTGGCATAACAGTCTATCATTTAATCTTCAATTATTAGTCAGAATAATTCTATAAAGAGAAACTCCCTCTCATCTACTCTTTCGCTACTCAGTAGTACAGTTTATATGGAAAAAGCAAGAAAAATGTTGGATTCCTTCCTTTCACTTGCCAGTTTAGCCTCTTATACGTAGTCTAGATCTTGACAAATGTGTCCTATTTTGAATGCCAATAAATTTGTGTGGAGTAAACTCACACAAATTAAAGGCATTTAAAATAAGTAACTATATCTTGAAATACACACACGACGTATGTTTTTACATTTTGATGAGTTTATTTTCTAAGGATACTTGGAAAGATAGTCCTTCATTCCCTACTTATTTTTTATCCCGTATTATTATTGCCCAAGACAGATAATATCTGCTCTATTTGCATTTTCAGGGCAGTGTTCAAATGAATGCTTTTGTCCCTGTCTACTTCTAACTTTATGCTCCAATGCAAGATTTAGTTATTGGAAAACTTAACCATCATATTCTAATGAAATTTAGAGAACTCTGGAATTATGAATCTCCCTTTTCCAAGTCACTCTTCAGTTCTATAGGATGAGTCCATTAGAAGCAGAAGGTAGAATCTCTCCAGGGTAAATGGGCCAAGGGCAGCATTTGATACATGACTGGAAAAGCTGCTCTTGCTTCCTGAGATAGAAACACAAGAATAGAGGGATTAGGAATGAATAAAGAAAACAGCCAGGAGGAGCTGCTGAAGGGTGAGCTTCTATTTGAACTTGCTTACTTCCCTAGAATGTTCATTCTTTACTTTTTGATAAATAAGAAAATATTTTTAAAGCTATGATTGTTTCATTGTTCTTTAAATGCAAACTGCATTTACAGAGAAGAAAGCTCCAATAAGAACCAGTTTTGATAATTAAATTTCTTACTTGGCTTTCAAAACCTATCACACAAGAGAGTTTTATCAGTGGAAAAAGCAAACATTTTCATTGATAGAAGGGTAAGCCATCTTTGCCTTACTGCACTCTAATTCCTTGATCTGACTTTTAAAAAAATACAGAGTATGGGCTGGGTGCGTTGGCTCACGCCTGTAATCCCAGCACCTTGGGAGGCTGAAGCAGGCAGATCACGAGGTCAGGAGATCGAGACCATCCTGGCTAACATGGTGAAACCCCGTCTCTACTAAAAATACAAAAAATTAGCCAGGCATGGTGGCACACACCTGTAATCCCAGCTACTCAGGAAGCTCAGGCAGAAGAATCGCTTGAACCTGGGAGGCAGAGGTTCCAGTGAGCCAAAGTGGCACCACTGCACTCCACCCTGGGCAACAGAGCAAGACTCTGTCTCAAAAAAATAAAATAAAATAAAATAAAATACAGAGTACGAACATCTGAGAATCAATAATTCTTCCACAACTCAGCAATTTAGAATCCTTCAAAGAAATAGTCAATGTTTGCTTTGAGGATGTGAACTCTAGCATGAGAATACTTCATGGGAAGTGATATAGAGGCTTAGAGAAGTTAAAACTTTCAAAAGCATCAGACATTTATGTTTTTCAGTTGCACCTGAGAAGAAGGAGATTGCTTATGTTTGTGGCCACCATGAATTTTTATAAAGGCCACTTCAAATACCTTTTTGAAAACATTCTTTCCATAGAGGAATCAAGTCCTAAAATTAATATCTCCTACAAGTGGTTTCTAATTTGCTAGAAGTCCTGGAGAACTTTTTTTCACACACACTGTTCCCAATTATGATGCCACTTTCATGTAGGTCTCTCAGCTTGGCTTTCGTCCAGGCTGTTAGGTGAAATTAGGCCCAGAAAATCGGATTATTACATCCCAAGGGAAACAACTGATAAGCAGCAGATGATTGTTCATCTCCTTGCTACTTGCTGGTGTTGAGGTGTTGCTGGTTGCAAAGTCAATTTGTTAACAATTAGTGCTCATTAGAATCATTTCCTGTTATCGATTCTAAACATGTGACAAAGCACTTTTAGGAAACTGGACCCCAAAACGTAGCTATTCATCAGTGATGAGCAATTAAAAATCTCAAGATCCAGTGTAATTCCTAACCAGAGTCATCAGTTTCCAAGTAATTATTTTTGCTTTGGAACCCACCTGCTATCCTGTCCAGTTTAAAGATGTGCTGGAACAAGGACATACTTCTTAATTAGCAGAGGGTGTGGATAAGTCAGTGTGGGAACAAAAGGAATTTTCTTTTATTATCTGCTTTAGCTGTTTGTAGTATATCTTTAAGGGACAAAAACTGCCAGCTTGCAATACAACACATGTATTTGCAAGAGTGTGAAATGAAATGCGTTACTTCTGTTATCTAAACATCTAAGCTTAGTTTTTAAGTCTCTGTTCACCTTTGATCATTATGAACTCTAAATATAGAATCATAAATGGAGTCATTGTGCATTACATTCAAGTTTAACTATTGCCAATATGAGCTTTGTAAAATATTATATATGACTTTAATAAAATTAGCATAAATACTATAAGCATTTGAAATTTTTCTTAGAAAAGGCATTGTATTGATCTACTTTTTGAATACAAATCTACATGCGTTATATGCTACAAATATATACTCAATAGATGGGCCTTCATTATCTAATTAAAATATTAATTATCTGTACAAGTATCATCTGCTAATACTTGCTAAATATTCTTTAGAATTAAGAGAATATCCCTTATTTCCTCCTTAGTAAGTAATGGTCTTTACATATGAACTATTCAGTTATTTTTGTAGTATCAGAATTAAAACTGAATGATGCCCCTGCCTTCTCTTCCTTTTCCATGTCACCCCCCCAAATTTCCTTTGCTTCTGTGTTTATTTTATAAATGTAAATAATTATCCCTACTCATTTTCCCCTAGGTTTAATAATGCTAAAAATATTTCTCCTTCTTGTTGCAGAGCATGGATATGTAAACTAAGTATATTTCTGTTTCTGAATTTCTTATTCCCATATTAAAAGCTTATATCAATGGAGAAATTAAGTGTATGTTTTTTTTTAAATGCCCTATATGCAACCCCTCTATCCTTAATAAACAGAGATGGTATTGACATAAGTGAATTTTGTTTAACCACACTACATTTGCTTCTTAATTAGTGAATATTCATCTGTCATCAGCAGCAGCTATGACACCCCTCCCTGCTAACATGTTCTGTCATAAATAATCAATGAGGCACTATTAATATTCATGAGCTGGAATCTGTGTAGTCATGTGCACTGATGCAGAGACCGGGGAGTGTTGCCATGAACTGACTGGAAACTCTGTGTGTGTATCCGTGAGTGCAAGATACTTAGGGAAAGCGAAGAAGAGCATGCTGCTACACACCACTCTGGCTTACGCTTCCAGCTAACAGCGGTTTGTCTGTGTTTCTGGACTGAAGTGACTGATGAAAAACAGTAGTCAAGTCTGGAGGGTGATTCCCTTTCAGTTCACTTGCCTTTCAGTTCTGGGGAAATTAGAAGATTTGCTCTCTCTCTCTGCTTCTTAGAATGGGCTGCAATTTGTGCACTTTTCAGAAAAGAGAGGAACACTACAAACTGCTGTATGAAGTTTCCCAGGTGAGTGCAGGGTCTGATACCAGCAACTAAGAGCCAGGCTTTGTGTTTGTCTGAAAGACGGTAAATGAATTCTGGCTAGCTTTATTTTTTCTTTCAGTACATTTCAGAATTGAGGGCAGACTTGCTGGTTTGGGGCTTTTAATTTTGGTTTTGGGTGGCAGTTTTCAGCTTCCTTGCCACTCCCCCTTCAGATGACTTCCTGTGGGATTCTTTTTAACATTTTGTGTATCTACTGCCAAGATGTCAGTCACATAACAGGAGTAGCACTGAGATCCATGTCTGTAATATTTTGAGATATCTCTTTCATTTTGGAATACTGTTGACATTTGAAAATCAATTGTATCATTGTCTGCATAAATATTGGGGTTTAATGGGTCTATGATCTCAGTTATTTTCAATAGACAGGAGAAGTTTCCTGCCAAATCTTGTTAGCCATAGGAAATTATTGGATGAATTGAGAATTTGTGCTTTGGTTTAAGAGGAAGACCTAGTAATTTTGTATTACATGAGGAAAAAATATGTGCTATGTCCTGGCTGAAACAGGAGATAAAGAAATTCTCTTACTACTTGTTCTTGGATCCTTTTTATAAGGTTTTTGTTTGTTTAGCACTAGAAATTAATTTTGAGAGCTTATTACAACAACTGTAGGTGACCTAGAAAAAAGTGTATAAATTTAGATGTCTCTTTTATGTGTATCTGAGGGCTTTTAGGAATACAAATAAGAAAACTAGATCCTGAGCCTTTATAGTTTTAACAGAATTTTCTTAACTTACTGTTTTATTGGGGGAGGTTCCCCTGGGAGTGTATGCTCAAGTTCGAATTTCTTATCTAGCAAAATAAAGTTTATTTCTCCCTTCTTCCAGTTTGTCCCAAAGGTGACACAGTGCTACATTTGTTCTTAGACAAGATTGCTGATGAAAGACGATGCTTGGGATGTTGGTGGCCCATGGCACAGCAGTAGCCAAGTGCCCACTGACTGCTGGCTCCCTCAGATTTCCCCCTGACGTGATTCATTTCACAGTGGGCTAATTACAAAGTGGATTTGCTACACATGAAACAGCCTCCTCAGTTGCAATGTTAATGCACATTTTCATGGTAATGTGATCAGAGGCTCATTAGCCAGTTTCCAAAATGATCTTCTGCATTAATTAAATATAAAAATGACTGCTTTATCACCATAGAGAGGAAAAAGAAGATTAACATTGTTAATTACACCAGAGGCAATACCTTTTGCTTCATTTTTTAATACAAACTTGCAAGGATAGGCTAAAATAATATTCTTTTCCTAGATGAGCTCTCATCCACTTTGACTCATGAAAACAGTCTCTAGGTGGAACACTTTCCTTAGTTTGGTTGTTAGAGTTTGAGTTCTAGTATTGTTTCTCTTTGGGTGGTGGAGGAGCAGAGGAGTGGATTCATCAATCTTTTTATTTAATCTGAATTACTAAATTTATATAAAAGTATAATATGGAGAGCGTGGTAGGTGGCATCCTCCCTGATCATGCCTAGGTTAAGCTGTTTATATTCTACTAAGAAATCCAGCAGGATTACTGCAGCCAGAAAGGACCACTGTATTTGCTAAGAAGCAGGAGCCTTTGTTATGGATTTTTAAAATGCTTGTCTGTGAGTTTTGCCTTCAAGTGCTTCCTAAATCTTGAGAAAATAGATAAGCCTTGCTCTTTATTGCCTCTACCTGTACTCCTCCATATATTTATTTTATTTTCTCTACTCCTGAGTTGCAGTACTTATGATCTTTAATAAAGCGTGTGAAAAATGAAGTATTAGCTTCCATTTAACTGCTTTTATTAGATAAGCTAAAGCCCCAGCTTAAAGGTCTTGCATGTGTTTTCCAAGGGGAGCCCTCCTACAGTTTGTCCCCAGCTTTGCCTTCTATTTTATTGAGTTAATGGAATAGATAAGATATCAAAGGAAACCAGTGATAGGCTCATATAATACGCTGGAGCCCCGTGTGGTGCTGCAAACTAGTTTCTATTTTTATTTGGAGGAAAGGCAGCTCAGAGCACACATGAAAGTGAACATGTTCTTAACCAGGTGTTCAGGAGGGCACATAGCTTCCCCCATAAGAGAGGATACTATTTACAAAAGTGACTTGTGATTGGAAGCCTATTTCTAGCTGTATATTAAAATAAACTTTCTGGCACATACACTAACACCTGATTGCCCAAATCATATTTATTTAAAGAATTGTAATTCTCAGATCATTTGCCTTTTTGCTTCTTTTGTTACTATTCCTTATGAGCTAAGGCAAAATAAAGTTTACCAGGAGATGTGAAAATTTAAGATTAGCAGCAATCACGAAACATATGATCAACAGGAAAAATGTTTAATTCTTTATAATAGAATCATTATGATATTGAACTTTTCCACGTTTTCTTTCTAGATTTAGTGACCTGATAATACAGGACACATAGAATGCAGTTTCTAGTTTATAACTGCAGTAAACAAACCAAATGTGCTCGCTGAGGAGTCCAGTAAAACAATCAGAATGGTGCGCTTAGGTGTGAAATGAGGTCAAGTTTATATTTTGTTGATATTTTTTGCTCCTCTGGAGGAGCTAAGACTTTCAATTGGCACAAGAGATGGAATGTCACCTCAAGAAAATTATTTTCAACTGGAGTTGGGCCAATCAGGCTCCAGTATGCACACAGATACAAGAATCTAGGGTTTGGGTGGACCCAGTAACCTTCACACCATGCGGTTTCCATGCATCTTTATGCACCTATTAACTTTTATATGTGCCAGGGACACAGTTTTTATCTGCAGTGATTTATTTTATTCAAAGTAAGTTATTTATTAACCTCTTATGAATTAATAAAGGAGTAATAGGATCAATGTCCTTCTATTGACACAAACTGAACTGCCTGTTTCTTATTAATTTGATTAAATACCCATCTGGACCAAGAGAGCTACAATAGCTTGTTAGGTATTTCTGACCTAATAACAGATTTATTTCTGAGTAAGATTATATAATAATACTTAAATCTAATGACATTTAAGCTTGATTTTTTCACATATGAATCCAGTGTAACTTTTTGATTGATTACGTGATGGTGATTATTGATGGGATATTCATTGGTGTCCAATAATGTGTTAAAATTGGGAGCAAATATTTAGAAGACCATACTGTTAACAAGAAGCTGTTTATAGGATTTCATTTAAGTCTCATATTGTGATATGCAAGATTCTGTTCTTATTCACTTCCCACATCAGGGTAAAGAAATTAATTTGCCTTCAATCTCAGGAAAACCAGAAGTAGACTAACACTAGTTCTCAGGCAATGTCACTGCTGTGACTGCTGTTCTCTTCTAAGTGGATACTGTAGCACAACAGAGAGTACATTTATTAATTTGAATGGTTTGGCACAGCTAAGAGGTCTCCCCACCACCTGCATCTGTGAATTAGTAACATAAACTGAAACAGAACCTGCATTGAAAGTAACAATATTGGCAGCAGCCGACAATGAGAACTTAGAATATTCAGACACTGTGCTAAGCACTTTTCCCTAAGCATCATCTTATTTAATCATCACAATATACCATGAAATAGTTACAGGATCCCTTCCCATAGTTTTTAAATATGCTAAAGTCTCCTCTATTCTAGAATGTTTCTTGGATCTCATATAATCTCCCTTCTTTGGGTGCTGTCCTAGATCTTTCAGAAATTTATTTTGTCTCATACTATGTAACCCCTACTCATAGTCTCTTCACATTTTCCCCCAGACTTTATCCCTTTCCCATGTTCCTTAGCGCCAGTGAAGGTCTCACCCTCCCTTTTGCTTTCAACAAAACTCAAAACCACTGAATGAAAAGGGCCACTTCTGCCTTCTCCACTCACACAGTGGCTCCCCTGGCTCTCTTATTTGTGCACATTCCCAGCATCAATTCCTGCCTTCCCACAATCACAACTCCTTTGATTAACTCTCTCTGATACCGTAAGAATTTTCCTTCTTAGAATTTGTCATTGTGTCACTCCACCCTGATGGCTGCTGCTGGAATAATTTTCTAGAAAATGTTTAATGGCTCCCAATTACTATAAAATGAAGTAAACATTTCTTATTCCGGTATAAGGCCCTCTTGAGCTGCTTCTAGGTTTCTTTCCAATTGTCTCTCTTCCTATTCTTCCTCTAATGCAATTTGTAATTGCTCCAGACTCTACTTTTTGCTTCTCTTAAGGTAGGCCTCCCAATTTGGACCCTTGTAACTTACTTCCACTTTTCTTCAGCCTCTGTGGAATACACCTTGTAATCATCTCTGCCACTATTTTCTTCTATCACTAGTTATTCAAATGTCTCCTTGTGCAGAGAAATTTCTGCAATTATTGTTCTTTTTTTGAAAAAAATTAATCTCTCCCACCTTCGGACTCCTTTTCATGTTTGCCTGCCTGGTATTATAGTCAATTCTGTATGAGTGAATTATAAGCATCTGGAGGGCAGGCCAGGTGCTTGTTTGTCCTTTCACCTTCACTCTCACAGCAGATCCTCATTAGGACTCACCAGGATGCCCTGCTCATCTGCAGCCTCTTTAGAATTAAACTACCCCATCCACACCTGCTGGCGAAGGCCCATATCACTCTGTCTTCCTCTCTACTTTATATCTAACAGCTGATTAAACCAGGGACAAGCACCTTGTGCATAAAGTTGAGGGTTCAGTTAGGTTTTTTCAGTCTCAGAAATTTATATTGGGAAGTAGGACACTAGTAATGGGGCAAGGGTACAAAGGAATGTTGGTGGGGAAGCTTGGGGGTTTGTGTTCCACCATATCTATGAGGATCTGACCTACCAAGAGAATCAGAGACATCTAAGAAATGAAACAGATGGGTCATGAGAAAGGCTAAGAAATAAATAGCAAGTCCTCAGAATGGCTTTATTTCCCCAGTTCCAATACCTTCCTATGATAAACCTCCATTTTATTTGCTAGAATGAGGTGTCCGTTCCTTAAAATCAGAATAACAAGTGAGGATGCACTATAGTAATGGCTTGCTTTTATCAACTACTCAGCAGATGTCTTAAACTCTAGACATGTGGTTCAGTTAAAAAACTTTGGGTAAGCTCTGATTGCTTAATATGCGCCAAGCCCTGGACTTTGCCGTGTGATAGTCCTTGCTTTTGAGAAATGCACAGTCTGGTAGCATAAGAGAGGCATAAGCAGAGAATGTTCAATTTAACCTGGTAAATATTGAATCAACAGAGATATTGCCAGACAGCTATGGAAATGCAAAGGTGCTGCTCAGCATGATGGGAGCTTGGGGAGTGGGGGAGAAGGGAGGAGAAACTAAAATGATGAAAGGGTTTTTAAAAAGCCAGTGGAGGTGGTAAACAGGCAGTAGATGTCAGTGGATTGGGAGTTGGAAACTATAAGCAATAGGTATCGCTAAATGCTAAAGTAAGAGGAAGACTCCCTGGGTATGGCCTGACAGTGCTCAAGACAGACCCTAAAGAATTTCCCATCTTCCAATTTTCTGTTCATTTTTTTAAGAGAAAGAGAACTGTGATAAGAGTTCAATTGTAGATTTGGTTATGGTGTGTGTTTGGGGCCAATTGGGCTTGATTTGGGGATGGTGCACTACAGCAAGACTACAACAAGTGAAACCAACCAGGAGGCTGCTGAAAAGCCTAAGTTAGTGGTCAAAAGAATGTAAAAGGAGAACAAAAGTGAGGCCTACTAGGAGGTAATTTCAATAGGTATGTGGCTCTTGAGACTGGGTTGATGTCATGAAGTTTACAGAGAGAAGAAATAAAAGAAGGGAAGAGTGTTCTGAAAAGGAAGAGGAGATTGTTGATTTCATTTGCAGGATATCTAAGCAATGTCCAGGGACGGTGGAATAGTGAATATTCAAAACTAAAACTTGGCATATATGTGTCTGTTGGATGAGATCACCCAGGCAGATGTGATAAGTAAGGAGAACCAAAAAGTGAGGAGAGGTATAAGCACTGAGAAACAGGCCAATAAGAAGAAAGAAAAGGAAAAGACTGATATTGTTACAGAGTAGGAAGGAAAATAAGCAGAAAGTTATGGAAGTCAAGAGGAGAGAGACTTAAAATCAGAGTGGCCAGTGTGGTCAATTGCATTCGAGTGTGTAATAAGAACCGAGTGTCTTTGGATTTGAAAATATGCTATGTGCTACTCAGATGCCTCTTTAGAACAGACTTGTTCCAGCTGCTGGGCATGCTGTCAGCAAAGCCCTTTAATTTTCGGCTCCACTTTAACTGTCTTAGCTGCAGAAAATCCTTCACCCAACGTCATTCCCCTTCCTGGAAGGTGAATATCCAAGTATATACAGGTCTGGCCATCTTCTGCCCCAAGCCTGACTTGGGACACTCTGAAAGGCAATTTGAGCTTAAGAGCTCCCTGTAGCTGGTATTGGGCCTCACAGTTCACTCCTTCTGCCCAATCCTGGTTCCTTCCTGTCCCTTCCACAAAGGGAACACTCCTTAGTAAACATCTTGCACAGTACATTATAATCACTATATTCTCAGCATTGGCTTACTGGAGAGCCTAACCTGGTGATGATCACAGAGCATTTCAGTGCAGAAATGTGGAAAAATAATCCAAAAAGTGTTGGATTGAAAGAAGAGACTGAACTTTCAAAAACTTTAGATATGACAGATTGTCAAAAATGAAGTTACTGCTATCACTGGAGTAAAGCTTTCTTGTCCCTTTTTGTTAAATGCAAAATTACTTAAAATTGTGAAATGAAAAATGAAAGTTATCACTACCTTTCCTTTAAAAAGTAAGATAAGTTGATTTTACATCTTGAGCTATGATGTTCAGAGAGTGATGATAATATAGTGATTAAAAAATAAATCAGGTACATTTAGCTAGAATGTTCCTTATTCAAGACCTTTGAAGAAAATCTTAAATGTCAGAGTGGTTTTGATATGCAAAAGACCTTTTATAAAAATAAATATTTTAATGATTATAATTAATTTAGGTAGGTTTAATAAGTGAAGTGCCCTTCCATCATAGGAAGATCAAAATATCATATATTTTATTAAAAATATATAACTTCTTTATATTTTCACTGTTTAATTGACACAGACCTAAGAGAAAGGCAGCCATTTCTAATTGCATATCTATTTAGATGGAATACTGTAGGAAAACATTTTCATTGTTTCCAAGTTATACACAAAGGAGGCACGTTACTAAAATCTTAGCTAGAAAATATGCTTAGATATTTGACTCTTCGACTCACCTGAATTTGTTGGTGAAGTAAGATAATCTCATTAGAAAATTATTTAATTTCAATTTTGGTTACAAATATTTCCAAAACACATGATCTTATTTACATAATTATTTAACCTGCACATTTGTTATTCATTTCCAATCATGTTAGTAACAAATGAACTGCATATCTTTGGCAAACAGTGATTTCTTTATAAGTGTTAAGTAATTAAGAATAAAGATTAATTGATAGTGCAAAAATCCTCCCACAACAGTCAATCACTGTCCAGTACATTCACTTTATATAAGTAGATTTTCATATATTGAATTTTCACAAGTCATTTAATAGGTATGCAATCAATCTGATTAAATGATTAAGAAAGACACAAGAATTAAATCACTAGGTAGTCACTCAAAAGAGGTCCCCAGCTTGTGGTTTTATGAAGATTCTATACTCTTGACATGTTTATAATTCATGGGGAAAAAGTGAGCACATTGCCCAAAACAGGATCTGCCTCAATCATTCAATCTTTTCCAGGCACTGTTTTCTCTCATTTTCCATCCTAGGGCATGCACCTTGAGAATTTTAGGTATTATTCTTAAAAAACTTCTTCTTCTTGTGACTCATGTGAATTTAGAGTAGCACTGGGTAGCAATCATGTCTTCAGATTTAGAATTATAGATAATTCAAATGCAGCTGTGTTTTCCATATCTAAATGCAACGTTTCCAAAGTCATCAATATAACCTGTCCCATCTCCATCTCCCTTCCAGCTGTATTCATTTCTTCTTTCTTAATTCTATCACTTTCAATGTGGAATACTAGCCTTAAAAGGGTTATTATGAATACTTTATTGCTTCCCTCAACAAAAAGCTTAAAAGGTAGCAGCCCCATATTCTCCTGTATTTCGACATGTAACATCTAATTGCTAATTTGTGCCATTCTGTAGCAAGCTGTAAATCTTGCTTTATGGTTGTTTAGGTCCTCTGAAGCTTTGCTTTTTCCCCTCCCTTCTGTTTTATGTAGCTTTATAGAAACATTGTAGGGCTTTATTTATTTATTTATTTAGTTATTTATTTATTTATTTTGGAAACTTGCTCTCATCTCAGTGGAAATTAGATTTTTTTTTTTCTGAACTAACCTCTCACTCCTAGGCCTCTTGTTAGGGGTCTGTTTCAGATATCTTTATTAACAACGAAAAAGACTCTCCCAAGAGTATAGGAGCAAAGAGAATTTCCAAATTACTTAGTATGGTTTAAAAAATAATAAATCTGCAGATGAAAGACCACTATTGTAATCAGTGACAGTTAATGTTTTTCTATAATTGAATCATGGTAGAATTTAGTTGTTTTTTTTTTAGGTAAAGCAAAGTTTGGGAAAGAGCATTTCTCACTGAATACCAAAAATAATGATTCTGCATGTGCTTTGTGCTCAGGACCCTGCTAGATAGTAACACAGGACACAAAAGAAGCATAAGGAAAAAAAGAAGCCAATCTTCCAGGAGTGTATCATGAAGGAATTAGAAGAAAATGCGGAAAGTTATGACCTTAGTACAGTGGACATGGCAGAGAAAAGACAGTTCTCTATGAGCAAGGGGCATCTGAGAAACTTCATGGAACAGCCAGACAGTGGATATTATTCCCAATGGCCTAGTTTAGGAGCCAAGGGCAATTTTTTTTTTTTTTTTTTTGCTTCAGCATAATCCTTGCATACCGTTTAGTCAAAGGTAATGTGTTTGATGTCCAGTATGTACTGTAAAAGCCAAATCACAGAAAGATGACTTATAGGACATATTTTGGGGAAATGGGAACAGCTGGACTAAAGCAGGATATGGGACGACTATAGTTATTGAGGATCTTGATCTCCACACAAAAGTGAAGGGACTTACTGCCGTCATCCCCATGAGACACAAAACACCCTGAGGATGCAATCAAATAGAGTCTTCAGTCAATTTTAATCATAGAATATGTATAAATATTGTTTGCTTGGTAGTTTAGTTAAAAGAGCTCAGCCACGCTAACTTGACCTACAATAGGTAGATTTTGCCATTTGCCCAAGTATGCCCTTTGTTTCCTTATTGAGTCATGTTTATAATGTTTGAAGTTGACTTTGCCTATGGAGTTGTGAGCCTCAGTGTTAAGACAACATGGAAAGTAATAAAAGTGTTTTACTAAGATGGCACATGGTTGTGTTACTGTCTTTGGTGATTGCATACTAAATATTAAGAATAGCATGGGAGAAACACTGTGCATAGAAGAAAGAATAGAGACTTTTGAATCAAGCAGTCTTCTCTCTGACTGTGAGTTACTTAACTTCCTTGAGCCTCTGTTTAATTGATTAGTCTCAACCTGTAAGTGTTTTTTTCAGGATTAAATGACATAATATATTTAAACGGTATAACACATTACAGGCATGACATAAACGGTAATTTTTATAGTTACGGTATCATTTCAGTCTAACAATGACCCTGTGAGATATGTAATACTGTCCCCATTTTACAGATGAGAAAACTGAAGCACAAAGTAGTCAAGTAACAAATTCATATTGTCAGCATGCAGGACACCTGGAGTTCAAACCAGGATCTGCCTAATGTTAGAGTACATGTTCATTTTATTGTAAATACCAAATGTCTCATTTCATATTTATCCACTGAACTTACCCATAAATTTTGAATATCTGACATATAGTAGGTCCTCAATAAGTATCTCATAAAGAAAAATATGGAAGAAGGAATGGAGGAGAGGAAGGGAAGAAAGAAGTAAGAGAATCAATAAAAGACGCTTTTTAAATTGTTTTCCCTTGAAAGGGTCTGTGGAAGATACTCTTTTTGGCATAGGAAGAGAAATCCTCACAACTACTTCTTTCCCCATCATTTTAGTAACTTCAGTGAAATTATCTCACCTATGAGAGCTGATCAGTATGGGAAGGTGACTTGTCACTCCCCACTTTTGAGGGCTTGAAAGCCTTTCCCCACTTTTCCATAAATCCATTTCTGCCATGAAAGGTTCCTCGCAATCTGTTTTGTTTCCTCATTCTCTCCTAACAGCTAAAATTTTAACCAAACAAAACTATAACTTTCTACTTAAGACAATGTGATTTTTCCCATCTCTTTTTCTTTCAACACAAAGTCCCTTATGCCTACAGTGCCTTTCCCACCTCTCCTTCCTCACCCCTATTCTGGTAAAAGCCTTAATACC
Source organism: Gorilla gorilla gorilla (assembly GCF_029281585.2). NCBI lineage: Eukaryota > Metazoa > Chordata > Mammalia > Primates > Hominidae > Gorilla > Gorilla gorilla. The sequence continues at coordinate 59,830,249 of NC_073234.2, read as the reverse complement.
TTATGGCTCAATCCAAAGTTTGCCACTTATGGAGTTTTCACTGAGTCCAGGACAGAGTTAGTTCACTCTTCTCAATGATTCTCTTCCATCATGCTTCACAACTTAAAGTATAGTCAGATGCTTCTGTGTGTGTATTTAGCTCTGCTGCGCCTATGCAGTTCTACCATCCCATGCAGTGTATGGCCCAGAGCAGCTATTTAATACAAATTGAGTCAAAGAATAGGAGTGGGGACATAGTGAAAACTGCATTCACTAAAGAAACATTTTGTTATTGTCTCCAGTATTCACCGAGTTCTGTTTGAAAATAAAATCATTAAAGAAACTACATATGCTATGTTTTCTTGATTTCGAAGATGCCACCTATTTTAAGACACATGTTAATTATGAGGTTCATCATCAAATTTAAGAACAGTTGGGGGAGCAGGATTGACAAACATATTTTAATATGCATATTGACTGCAAGCTATATCCCAATTTCAGAAACAATAAGATATTGGGAAGAACTTGCCCCTTAGAATTGAGGAAACTGTCATTGCTTTTCTCCAAAAACAAAACATTTATTGGCCCTTCCTTTGCCCCAACTGGGCTTGTCTTCCTGTCTCTCTTATCCCAGACCAAGCATTTCATTACCTCGCTTTATGCAGACCCAACACATTAGGACCTTATCTTAAGATCTCCAGTCATGACAAAAAATGACAGAATTTTTATTATTCAACTGTCAAACCGACCAACACACTAAGCTGTTCTTTCTTTCCAGAATCCTCCCATTTTTCTTCATCTGAATAAGTTATAATGCTCCTCAAAGTGTGGTTCAGACATTGTTTTTTTCCAGGAAATCTTCCTAGAGTCCTTTGACTTGAGTAAGTCCTTTCTTTTCTCTTTCCAAGGTACCCAGTTCATATATCTGTCATAATATGTACCAAATGCTATTGTTTTCTCAGTTTACTTGCAGCTTCACTGATCTCTGAATCTCTGGAGGTCAAAAACCCTGTCTTCAATCTCTGCATCCTCAGCCTCTACCTCAGTACCTCTACAGATGTTTCTCAAGTAAAGGTGCATGACTAAATACTAAATGAATCCTGTCTCCAGAGTCAGATGATGAAGGTGACACAATAGCATAATAAGATGGAATCCCTGCCCTCAAGGGGGTTACTATCCAGCAGACATGGGTAATGGATGTGCACGCAAATAACTATGATGCAAAGAGCAATATTAGTTCTGTGTGTGAGAGAAAGACAGGGAGAAACAAAGTGTCATGAGATGTCATAGTGATGATAATTGTCTGTAGCGTAGATGAAAATTAAAATTAAAAGTAAAAATTAAAATAAGGCATCTAAAATAGGATATATCTGTGTAAAATTAAATGAATCAATTATTGACTTAGTAATTTGATGTGTCTCCTTTTGCTGCCTTCTGTGCTGTAAAATTGAATTCACTATTTTGTGTAAAAATACTTTAATATATTTGTTTTTATTTTATGTGGTTTTTGTCCATCATTGAGATAGTCAAGTATAGCTAAATTGTCAAATTATTGATTTTATATACACTCCTCTTTAGTATAAAAAGGATGTAAGATGATAGTTATAAAATATACTGGAAATTGCCTAAATTTTATTTGATGATGATGCCTTTGGGCTTCATAATTATGATAGTACTAAAATGAGAATTTCTTCAACTGCAAATATCCAAATTAAAGTCATATAAAACAAAGAGTAGCCTAAGAAAACCATGAGAATCATTTTTAAAACTTTAAGCTTTAAATAAAACCTAACCCAATTTAATAATATACTAAACATATATTGTTGAATAACTCAAAACCATATTTCTTTTACTTGTATTATTTGTTATTACTTTTACATCTAGGATATTGTTTGAACCATGAAAAATATATGAAAGTAAAGATAATCTCCCCTCATATGCCCAATATCAGTTAAGCTTTTCAGGAAACTAATTCAGTGGCCCACATATAACAGATAGACAACTCAGAGAGGGTGGAAGTTAAGTTACTGCTTTTAAAAATTCATTTTAACCAAGGTTAATTTTCCATTCCACAAAACTTAACTTTAGACTGTGACCAAAATGCTAACCATATTTCCCATGTAAGACTAGAATCTTATTCAGATACTAAGGAATCTGAAGAAGGAGGGAGGGAGGAAAGATATCTTTACTGTCTTGCTTATGTTGGCCATTTTAAGAACTACATGCAAAAGTGATGTTTCTACCTGAGGATAAATTTACTCAAACTTCAAGAATTCTTTGAGACCAAGTGCCGTGGCTCATGCCTGTAATCCCAGCACTTTTGGGAGGCTGAGGCGGGGGGATCACTTGAGGCCAGAAGTTTGAGACCAGCCTGGCCAACATAGTAAAACCATCTCTACTAAAAGTAAAAAATAAAAGAAATTAGCCGAGCTTGGTGGTTCATGCCTTTACTTTCAGCTACGTGGGAGGCTAAGACAAGAGGATTGCTTGAGGCTGGGATATCCAGGCTGCAGTGAGCTATAATTGTGCCACTGCACCCCTGCCTGTGTGACAGAGCAAGACCCTGTCTCAATACAAACAAACAAACTACATATATATATCTGTGTATATATTACTATATATATATATATAAAATGTAAAATTTTTTTAAGTTTTTTGGGGACAAAATTTCACATCCAAGGAGATAGTATTGTACTGAATGGAAGACTGTTATAGTCTAACTTTCTCTTTAATACAGTTAACAGAATTGAGAGAAAGTCAGACTGTAACAGTCTTCCATTCAATATAATACTATTTCCTTGGATGTGCAATTTAGATTTAAAAAAAACTTAGAAAATATCTCCTCCTGAATTGGCATAGACTAAATGGCTTAATTTAATCTTTTTCATTTCTACCTTCTGAATAAAAATGTCACCAATAAATACTAGTAACCTCAGCAAAGGTATAAATATTACCAATTTATTTGTATGATGTGGATATACATAGTTGGCTATTAACAGGTATTAAATAGAGTCTGTGACCGCACATTTTTGTTCAGGTTTATGGGCTCCATTTGGATACTATTACAAAAAGTTGGTGAAAGTAAGTTAAATATAAATTTACAAAGAAGTTGCCTTACAAATCTTTTATAGTGTCACTCCAGTCTCTTGAAAGCGAAGTAAGTAGGTCTTAAATTTCAGGAAGATGAAATTATGGTTTTGTAACTGTTGATCAATGACAAAAATAAAACAAAAAATCAAACAAAAGAGTGACAAAAGCATTTAGAGCAAATGGTGTATATAATTGCCTTCTCGCAGTTTCTAAGATCATCTCATTGATGAAATGATCTTCTCTGATGGACTGCCGTTTTCTGGCTGAGTAATGGACACCTTGTCTGTGCTGATGAACATGATCACCAGGTCCCCTCTGGTGTCCTGGAGCACAACCAGTAACAATATTGTCAATGTGCTAATGACTGCTCTGGGGTGCTTTCCTCTTCTTCCTCACACCAAAGATACCTCATTCTCATCTTCTACTACAACCAGAAAATCATTTTAAACCTGGCTTCTCACTTTGAAGTTTGCTTTGGCAGCTTTGAAGTATTTGCAGCTTTCTGGCCAGTATTATCTGTGTTTCATAGATCACAGAAAATTCTGAAAGAGGGAAAAGCACTTATTAATTTGAGATGTAGAATCTTTTGTTGATATGTTTCATATAGGGTTGGTTTCATTTCTTTAATATCCTGTAATAAGTTATTGCTTTTAGAAGGTGAATAAGAGACAAAAAAAAAAAAGTGGCTAATAGGACCTTAGGGAACTATCTGTGGCTCACACCTGTAATCCCAGCACTTTGGGAGGCTGAGGCAGGCAAATCACAAGGTCAGGAGATTGAGACCATTCTGGCTAACACGGTGAAACCCCGTCTCTACTAAAAAATACAAAAAAAAAAAAAATTAGTCAGTCGTGGTGGCTGGTGCCTGTGGTCCCAGCTACACGGGAGGCTGAGGCAGGAGAATGGTGTGAACCTGGGAGGTGGAGCTTGCAGTGAGCCAAGATTGCACCACTGCACTCCAGCCTGGGTGACAAAGTGAGCCTCCGTCTGAAAAAAAAAAAAAAAAAAAAAAGAAAGAAAGAAAAATTACAGTAGTCAGAGGTGGGAACCGAGTGGTCTTATGATACCTAATATTACCTTCAGGGCTCCAAATAAGAAGCCATCATGCATAGCAAATTGTACCCCTGCTCCTGAATATGTTGCTACATTTTCATTAGTTACTGGGTTACTTAGGGGTATAGAGACCCACAGAGTCAAACTCTTTACTTAAAGTGTTAAATGCAATACATTTAATTTTTTTAATTTAAAATTTTAAATAAGCTAAATAGAAAACACCTCGTCTGTGTAAGTCCAAATGAAGTAATAGTATGTAACTAATTGTGAACCTGAATATCCATAGTTGTTAATATTTCATTTAGTCCAGCATTTCAGTTACCTTAATTTGCTGCAACGAAAAACTGTTTTAATTATGTATACTGTCTTAGGTTAAGCGGCCCCAGAAACAGGCTCTGAGGCAGAGATTTGCATGTGAGAAGCCTGGAGAGTTGTCCCAGGAACAACACCTGGGAGGAAATGAAGGTAGTAGGGCTGGGCAGAGGAAAATGTAGAAGTATGATGCAATCTTAACAGAGACCCCTGCTGATCTGATGGCAGAGAGAGCTCTGAAACTGGAATGGCCTGTCAGAGTTGTCCGGAGCCAGGCAAAAGAGCCATGCCGTTATCCCTGGAGGAGTGAGCATAGCTTTGAATAAGGCAACTCCCTTTGACTGAATTCAGTTTCCAGAGTAGTAAGAAGCTGCAGCAACCCATGCCCCCCACCCCTGGGGGAGTGAGTCCCTCGATCCTGAAGATGGGATCTCAGTCTTCAGCACCCACTGTGTACACCAATTCATCTTGTAATATGTGGACATAATTTCTAAGCCATAATAAAATTTTCCTTCCCAAGTAATTTTAATCACTTATGAGACAAGGTCGGGCTCCATAAGCTTACATTGTCCTTCCCCTCTTTACCCACTTTGTTGCTTGTTTAAATCATTTCTGGAATTAAGAGTGTGTCATTGGAACATATTCTGAGAATGTGACTTTGAAAGTCTGACCTGCGGACATGTGATAAATTGTGTCTGGAGATTGATTTTGCTGAGTGCTAATACCAAATCATGTAGCAACATAGTTTCACCTACTAAATATTGCCCAGACCATATTGTTGAAGTCTGTGCTGCCACGGTCACCTCATCAGGATGTTTTCTGTCCTGTGACTAGTGGCTTCAAATGTACTCATCCATCTTCTTGTCCCATTACATTTGGTGTGACTGATGTTCTGTACCCATTAAAATTGATGGGAAAGAACAAAGAGAAGAAAAATATGCCCTTCGATTGATTATTTCTCTGAAAGCGTAAAAGAAAATTCTCCAGTACCAACAAGAGATTTAGAGTGGGGGGTTTCCCCCATTTATTAAGTGCTTTAATTAGCAGGTTTACTAAACAGAGTTTCCTGTTTATAAGGGTGCGTTTTTCAGCTCACTTTAAAATTTAATCTCCTTCTGAAATGTTTGATCTTTATAAGATGAATTTAATAGCTGTAACATTGTTTATAGTCAGGGATTGTTTTGGTGAATTCTCAGTACCAGAACCAATTAAATCAGATGCCTTCGTGTCAGGTTTTTTTTCTTCTGATGAGCTATCATAATGGCTCATTTTATGCTCTGTGATAGCCAGTGATTAAATTGACCATTATTGTAAGCTGAAGCCAAAACCAAAGTGATTTTGGAAGGCTCAATCTTCCTAGGTTTTTCTTGGATCTATTGAATGTTAACTTTGTGTTCAACAAATTGCAGAACAGCAAGATATCTCTGCAATACTCACAACACATTTGTTTAATTACATTATTGAATGTGTTAGGGGAAAAATAAAGCCTGCCCACTGGCTGAGATCAGGCTTCGGTCTCAACACCTCTTTCCTCCTGAAGTTCCTGCGTTTGAGTTAGAGGAAACAGTGTGGACTTGTTTCTTAGGAGACATGGTAGAGTCACATTTTTAAAAGATGTATTTTTTCTTTTCTTAAAAATTCAAAATGAAATAAATGTGGCCAAATAATAAATAAATAATATGAGACTAGTTACTTTGGTCTGTATTCCCTTGCGGGAGATTGAATGCCCAGGGATCTGTGGGGTAATTTGAGTGGTATGGATAGCATGGTCCCTTGAGGGAGACAGGAAAGTAAGAAACATTCTTCCGGTGTGACACTGGTCACAAGGATGGCAGGAGCTATTCTAGGACTTTGACCATAGGAATATATCTGTGAACAGCTGTCAAGTTGGCTGTGGCCAAGCTGGTCCACATTTTCAGCAATATTAGTGATCATGTGCTATACAAATACTTGACCAACTGTGGGGCAAATGGAACTAAGGAGACTACAGTTAGATCCTTTCCCTTATGTAAAAAACGGCGTGAACCAGCACTTTCCAATAGAAATATCTGCGATAATGGAAATATTCTATATCTGTTCCATCAAGTACAATAGCCACTAGCCACATAGGACTGTTGAACAGTTGAAACATGGCTGGTGTAACTCAGGAATTGAACTTCTACATTTGGTCATTTTAGCCAATTTAAATTTCAGTTGCCACATGTGGCTAGACTATTGTATTGGACAGTGCAGGGTCTAGAAATTGTTAAGGAATCATATGCAGTTCTATAGAAATGATGTCTTAAAACCTTGAAGTCTACAGTTCAATTTATATTCTATCCTAACATTTAAAAATTCTCTCTATGGATTTTTTAGGGGGATGAATTTTGTTTAAATGTGTAGTGCTTTTTTAAGAACTGAAATGAAATATAAATTATAAAAGCAAGTATAAAATATGAATCCCATGGAATAGCCTACAAAGAGGAGGCTTAGAAACTAGAATACTAAAATAACTCCCTTAGATAGCAGCATTTAGTAAATAATCTTGACACTAAAATCTCATGAAAAAGATAGTCTTATCATTTTACATTTGCAAATCTTGACAGCCTGAAATCTAGGTCATTGTATTAGCAGTGGGAATAAAGAATGAATTAATTTAATTCAAATACAAAGAGTTGCACTTCCAGAACTCAAAAAAATTGTCATCAACTGGGGCGTTCTGAGAAAATCAGTTCCCCTTTCAACTATTGCAGCAGAAATAAATAATAAAATAACAATATTAATAACAGTTTAATTGGAGTAGCATCTTGTACTGAACCTTCTTTCAAACTCTTCCCCGATCTTAGGATTCTGTACCATAAATCTTGTACATTAATCTGAGAAGTCCTTATGAAATGCTGTTTCTTCAAACCCCTTACTGCATTTTGGCTCCAATAATACTTCCTGTTATGTCAGTATTTCATAAATATTCAGTACTGACCATAAGATGTGTGTACTTCAGTCTCACCATTCAAAATTAAATCCATCTTGGTTGAATAGAAATTTGTTCTTTCCCAGTAGGGATATTACAGGCCATTCTCTCACTGTGAATCCTAATTAGGGAACCACTGTCTACATTGTCTACTCATGTGTGTCCCTCACCCTGTCCCCTCAACCACCACATATCCAAGTTGCCAAATTCTAATGTTCTTCATCTTCAACATTTCTTTCATCTGTATTTCTTTCAGCATTATCTCTCCTTTCCTTTACCACCAACCTTCTGGATTTATTAAGCCCACATTTTCTCTCAACCTCTGATCTCTCTCTTTGCTTCCGGTCTCTAAGCTTCAAGCCATCGTCCACCCTGCTGCCAGTACATTGTTCTTCTAGCTTCTTTGACAGATTCCCCAGTGGTTGCAGGACAAAGTCCAGTTATCCCAGTTATACCTCGCTCAGAGAACACTGCATCCTGATAGCCTTCCACAGACACCTCAGTTGGAACCAATTTCCCTCCTGCTTAAGTTACTTGAATGTACTTCTCCCCAGGATAACTCAAAAATTTATAAAAGAATGAATGGTTGTTTATTCTTTTAGAGATTATAAACATTTTTCACTGCCCTACGTCATGTTTAAGTTTTCCAGAAGTCCAGTGACCTAAATAAGGCAGGCAAGATGTTTTCCCATTTTGTAAAGGAGAAAACCAGCTGAATTAGGCAAGGGAATAATCCAAGAAGACATAACCAGGTCCTTTCTATATTAATAAAATTAGTGTTTCAATAAAAATGATATCCCCAGTGCCTGGAATAGTGGTTGGCCTAAAACAAGTGTTAGGGAATAAGTGTTGACTTAATGAATGAGTAGATGAATGAACGAAGACATACTGCAGAGGGCCTTATAAATATCATAACTGGTGTTTGAACTGGCTTAACCACATAATGAATGGTCACTGAATCACCTGAGCAGGCCAAATGGTGTGGTCACACGCAGGTGCAGATAAATCTGAAGGAAAGAATGAGAAAGTTAATACAGAAATGAGGAGATTCTGCAATTGAGTATGACAATGGAACCCAAAGTTAAAATAGGAGACTGAGAGAAATTTTAAAGAAAGGGCTTAGAGCTATTACTTCTAGACACTAACTGAATGGAAGGGCCAATGGAGAAGGCAGAACCAAACATCATGCCTAAGTTTGCAGCCATAGTGTGTGGGCAAAGGGTGATGGCCATACCAGGAAGACAGGATTGTTTCCCTTAAATACAGATGAGCCTTTATCTGTGCTAAATCCTTTAGCATCTAATTATACTATAGATTTTCTTATACTCCTTACTGGATCTCTGACTAATTATTCACACATGAAAATACTGTATTTCTCAATCTTTTAATTCTTTATTGTTCCCAGGGCACCAAGTCCACTTCTCAGCAAATGGTAGACCTTCCAAGAAGTGTGGAAATTGATTAATTTTAATATGATATAAACACTATGCTATTGGAGTATATCATATCCTCCATGAAAGTTTAACTCAGGTGCAATTTGTATAAATAAAAATATTATTTTTCAGAAAAACGGCTGTTCTCAAAAGTATTAGCTGCATTTTTCTGAAATGCATTTTGCTATCAGGTGCTTTGTAAAGTGGGATGGGAATGTAATGAATAATCTGAACTAAATTTTTCACAGAGGAAAAGTTGCTGGAATTTTAAAGACGATTTTCTTTTAGATTTTCTAGCAAATACTAAAATAAGCACTTAAATTTTTTTGAAGCTTCATAACAAACTTCACAGCCATGAAGCAATGAGTTATCTTTCTCTTCCTTTTTTTAGCTATAGCAGAATAAAATGAGGGATTATTGTGTCCATTTGAGTCATGTGGTTATACCTACGTTTTCTAGGGGACCAAGATCTTTTCCATCAATGCTTATTTTCCTTGTACCAATGTCAGAAACACGGCATTTGTTTTAAAATAAAGTAATTTAATTTGCAAGTTTAAAATGTAGCTATTATAAGTAATTGAAAGCATTAGTAACTTTTTGGTGATAGGAGTAGTAAATTAACCCAGGGGTTGATAGTGACCATCCAATTAAATCCAACAAATATTTACTGAGTGTGAATGATTCTAGGTGCAAGGCATTGCAGTAGCAAAGTGAGGCTCCAGAGGTGTGTAAGACAGGATCTTGACCCTGTAGGGGCTTTATACCTTTCAGGAAAATCATTATATAGTGAGACAAAATGCAATTGATGAGAAGAGCGGGGAAAAGGGAGGGGGAATTGGACTAAGGGGACCACCAGAAAACTTCATAAAGAACATGCAATTCAAACTATTCCTTGACAGATGAGGGTGTAGCATTCTGGCTGTAAAGATATTAAAAGCAGAGAGTCTGAATCTGGGAAATCGAGAAGGTGTTAGTCTGAGGAGAGTGACTTTGTGTGTGTGTGTGTATATGAGATGGAGTTTCGCTCTTGTTGCCCAAGCTGGAGTGCAATGGCACAATCTCGACTCACTGCAATCTCCACTTCCCAGGTTCAAGTGATTCTCCTGTCTCAGCCTCCTGAGTAGCTGGGATTACAGACATGCACCACCATGCCCAGCTAATTTTGTATTTTTGGTAGAGGCAGGGTTTCACCACATTGGCCAGGCTGGTCTTGAACTACTGACCTCAGGTGATCCACCTGCCTTGGCCTGCCAAAGTGCTGGGATTACAGGCATGAGCCACCACACCCAGCCGAGAGTGACTTTTATAGGTAGTTAGAAATCTTCAAATTCTTTCAGAAAAAGAAGTGGCAAGATCAGATCTATGCTCAGCTATAATAAGGGAGGGTCACTGTTAGCTAAGTAGGGCAGGAAATTTTCACACTGGTTTTTAGTATAGCCATTTTTTTGCCAGATGAAGTAAGGAGCTTTGCATGGCTAAATTCTGGGAGTTGAGGAGGATGGACTGAGTACTGTGTACCCCACAGTGGCCCTGGAGGCTCCTGTAGGTGGGACTGAGAAGGGTGGTATGTAAGAGAGACTAGAGGTCAATAGAAAATCCCAATCTCTGGGCAAGAGTAGTGAGAATAGGGGCAGAGAGCTGGCTTGGAAGACATGGCGGTGAAGGGAAGCCAGGCCAGAGCAGCACAGTTTGGTGACTGATTTCCATGAGGGGGTTAGGGAGAGAAAGAAGTCACAGAAGTTTCTGATGTTTCAGATTGCAGCAACTGGGAAGAGGATGGACATTGGCACTGAGATAGGAAACATAGAAGGGCAGATCTTTGGGAGTAGATGAGGAATTAGGTTTGAGATCAGAGTTCAAAGGATTTGTAGACTAGTAGAAGAATGGGTGCCAAAATTCAGACAAATACTGGCAGCTTTATCCTATGGTTTAGATGTGCTAAATATCTGTCCAAAATAATGTCAGCACATTCCAGGTTGATAGGAAGGTGATTTGTCTGTATTTATTACTTTTTTTTCTTTAGTATATCCCATAGATTTGTTAATCTGACCTTTTATACCAACATTTCAAAACAATTTAAGGAAGTGCTAGAAGAGAGTTTTCAGACCTGGTATATGATCCAAGGTGATGTAACAAATTTTAAAATGTGTTTTCATGTGTAAGTTAAAAATGTGCAGTTTAAAGAGTAGTTGAAACTCCATATGCCTCTTTTGGCCAACCCAGTAATGCAGCTTGCAGAAATATAAATGAACATTCAGAAATTGGAAGCGTGCCTTTGTCTAAAATCTGGGCCGTATTTAAGCCTTCTTACCCACTGCAACCTTTCAATTAGCCATTACCAGACTTAGCCATAGCAGCATTTGCTGTTGCTTGATTTTTCATCCTGTCTATAGCTGAATTAGATTCCACAGCTAAATAAATGCAATGTTTTTAATAGCCTTTATAAACAGACTTATATACCCCAAGATTCTGTTATTTCAGGAAGCTGTTATGAACAACAGGCTCTAAACTGTGAATGCTTATTAGACACTATAAATCATTTTGCCTTGCAATAAACATCAATTAAATGTAGTTCACATGTCACAATGCATGGAACAGATTGATTTTTGAAGACAGCATAGCCCTGCATCATGTACATTCAGGGGTATTGGGAAAAATACCCATTAAATTAACATTAGTTTAAAAAAAATGAAAACTTCTAGAACAATTACAGCTTTACTGTTTTGACTGAAGGAGAAAAAAATGACCTTTGTTTCAGGAGCTGTGACTTGAACAATGCTATTCTGCATGCAATTGAGAAATTGCCAATGCTCCCAACCTGATGGAGGGTATGTGTGGGATCTTAGTTCTGCTTCATTAAGCTCTTGTGAATGAGTGGTAAATTTTCCCTATTTATATATTTTCTGTCAGGGGATCATAAACATAGCCTGCGTACCACATGTTTTTACTGTTACCTTTTTATGTATATATTGGTTGCACGTTTAACAAGAGTTTATTCCTGTATTGAATATCCTAGTTAGGTAGGTTTTAGGAATAGGCAAAGTTATACACTTGCTACTTTCTTACAATATTGCGTATTAAATATAGAGTGATTAAAACTTCTAATTTTTCAGTGAATGAAAATAAGCTTATATTTAATTAGTTCAAACTTTCTAGTGCATAATTTTTAACATGCTGGAAATGAGGCTTAATAGAGAAGCATTTCCTGAACGAAACTTTCTTTTTGTGTTCAACTTATAAACTGAGTCTGGAAAGAAATAAATTGTTTCCAGATGAATTCACTTGGATTTTATTATGAGAAAATCTTAGGAGCAGATTCCTGTACCAATCTTCTAAGAGCCTTCTTGAAGGCAGGAGTATGGAGAAATAACTGGCTTAGTCTCCTTCCAATTGTGTCAATATATTTTTGAAATATTCAAATGTGTCTTAGAAGTTGTGAAGTATTTTGCAAACAATATGTTACTAATAATTGTATAAAAGTACTCAATGTTCACAAACCATATATACGTAGATGTAAATATAGGAGGAGGAGGAGAGAGTAGTCCTCTAATCCCCAGTGTTACTCAATTCCGCTATACTTTCTTGAGTAGAAAAGGGTAGAGTTATGTCTTGCTGTAAAATGCACATATAACTCTAGATGAATAAGTTCATGGGAAATGTGTCTGTCATGAGTAGAACGCTTTCATGTTGCTCATCTAAGGGACAGCAAAGTGGATAGCAAAAGTTCATTGGAGTTTCAAATTGTTCCACCTGATCCCTGCATCTACAAGGGGTCTTTTCTACTGCTGTGGCTGTCCTCAGACACAGCTTTAGCTTTTCCTCTGTGCTAAGTGATGTTCCCTAGAGTTTCCCTGTGTGAAAAGTGCAGCAGTTTCCCTGGTCCTTGGCCTCAGGTTTCTCTTTAGAGAGACCTGAGTCATTTGACGAGTACTGCAGGGACTCCACATGATTCTACCAACCAAACAAATGACAAGCACAAAAGCAACAGCATAAAACAACCATTGTGCTGCATGAGTATTACTTTCCTTTTTTTTTTTCAACTTTCATTTTAAATTTCAGATGTACAAGTGCAGGTTTGTTACATAGGTAAACGTGCATCATGGGGGTTTGGTGTACAGATTATTTCACCACCCAGGTATTAAGCCTAGTACCCATCAGTTAATTTTCCTGATCCTCTCCATCCTCAAATTCTCCATTCTGGGACCAAAAGGCCCCAGGGCATGTTGTTCTCCTCTATGTGTCCATGTGTTCTCATCATTACACGTGGTATTTGGTTTTCTATTCCTGTGTTAGATTGCTAAGGATAACAGCCTACAGTGTTGCTTTCCTAGAGAGAGTAACAGACAAGGCTCCCAACAACCACACCTCCACGCGTTATTCCCTAGGGATAGCTTACTCCTCCAGTGTGTCTTTGATATTCATATATATTAACCAGATTTACCCAAATACAAATATTAAAATTTTGGGATCAAGATTGATATGATTCTTCCCTTATTTCTTTATGTTTAGAAATCCCATATCACCTTTAGACCCAATTGAAATGATATCTACTTTATGATGTCCTCTCAGAGCCCTAAATAGAATAAATGGATTCACCTCCAAAAATCCATAACATTGTTTGAAACTCTCTTATTGAACTTTCAGCAGATGCTTTATATTTTAATTGAGTGCATGCCTGTCTTTCTCCTCTAGAACAAAACCCACTTCTCATATTTGCTTCACTCTCTCACCCAACCCCCAATGCCCCTAGAATAATGCTTGCACATAGTAGGTGTTCAGGAAAATGTGACTCATGTTCACATTTATAATTAACCTCACATTGTGCTCCCAAGGGTTAGACTTTGATAATAGCTCTGATTACATTCGCTCTGATATGACTATGCGATATCTATCTCTTCTGCCAACCAGTAGTTCAGCTTGCTTTCTAAACTTGATTTTCAGATCTTTTCAAGATTAAACACAAGAAAATTAACTTACATTTTAAAGGGTCCTTGAGGAAAATATCCACTTCATATACGATTTTTGTATTTCGCAGAATTGCTTAATATAGTGCTTTTACAAAATAGATATGCAGTGTTTGTGGAACGAAATTGTTAAGTCAGGAATACCTATAAAACTCAGATGGAGTCATTCAAGTGCTGAGCATGCATTTCTTATGTATATTTCTCATAGAAAGTTAATGTGCCAGGAAGCCTTCATTAAGTTTTCATTATGCTTTAACTCTAAAAAGGTATTGACATGGTTTAAAAGTCATTGATCATTAGTCACAAGATGCTGCTAATCTCTCTACCTGAGTAAAACAAATGAAGCTATCCAGGTAAAAATTGCTCACCAGTTAGTCATTCCTTCAGAAGAGTTCCTAGACTATGTTTAAGGATATACAGGCATATCTTTAGGAAGACCTAGGAAGCGTCTCCTGCCTGGATTCTGAAATCTTTTCTAGCCAACCTCTGAGAAAAAGGCAGAGAACATTGATTAATGTCAGATTTTGGCAAATCAAGTTTAAAAAATGTGAATTTTAGATGAGGGGGAGACTCCTTTGCTATAGAGAGAATATATTATAAAAAATTGATGAACACAATTATATGTCAGTAATTCTGTGATTTTTTTTTCAGAAAATGGTCTTATAAAAAACACAAGAATTATGATAATTCAACAGTGATATTAGCAAGAACAATTGGCCAGAGGTAAAAGGATTTGAGATATGTAAAAGGAATTGTGATCTGTCCACTGTCAAACTCTGGGTGCATCTTGGCTTCCTCAGGGATCAGAAGGAGGGATGGAATATCTGACCCCTGAGATTGCTTCTGTCCATGATAGGCACAGCCTTGCCACCCTGCTGCCAGATATGTATTCTTAAAGAATATCAAACTATAGCATTCCCTTTCTCAGAAATCTTCAGTAGCTTCCAACTATCTATAAAATCACCGAATCAGTTGTGATTAGCAAGTATTTTAAGACTGCAAAGCTGTGATCAAACCCACCTTTCTCTCAAGCCATATTTTCCTGTGCTCTGAAATGTACAAATGCCAAACTGGACAAATGGCTGATTTGTAACTTTCTTTTGAAGTTGGCCCATTCCAAGGTTTCTGCTGGAAACATTTTCTCCACTTCAGGGATGCCTACCCAGCCCCAAAGCTTTTCCTGACTTCCTCAACTATACTTTCTTTAAATCTGTAGTACTTCTAATTTATATGTCTTGGAATTAGTTCTTCATACTCTGGATTAGAATTATTCAGATTTTGAGGATTTCATCCTTAGGTTATAACCTTCTTGGAACAAGAGAAGGAACCCTAAGACTCTTTTTTCCCTCTACAGTATCTAGTAGAATGTCTTATTCTTTGGGAATATAAAATAATATAATCTTTAAATAAACAAATGAGAACTCACACCATCCTCAAAGGGCACAATGCACAGTGCTTTACAGATGTAAAGCACCATAAAATAGAATACTACAGGGTGATCACCACATCTATATTTAGCCTGTAACTCTTGCTAATTCACATAGAAAGGTGCCCTGTGATACATTTAAGTCTAAAACAGAAATTGTAGGTTACTCACACCCACTTTGTTTGTAAGTACATTTTTGCTTTCTATTCTTTTTGAATTTATTATCAGAAAACAACTGGAACTTAGATACGGCCTCTGATAAAATGGAGGACAATACACATTCCCTTCAGTAGTTAAAGATCTAGTCTCAATGAGATATGGATTAGCCATTTCCATCTAACAGAAGGCTCCAATCTTGCCAAACATATGGATGATTCTGGGAGCCAGCTTACCCCCACATGAGGTACAACAGCTCTGGGGCACACAGGATGACCAGAGCTCTCATGGCTTCCACCGTGAGTCTATTGCGAAGGTTGGATTTGCATTTCCAAGCACGCCAGGAGAATAGAATTCAGTTACCTCCAGAAGTGGCTGCTTTGTCCTCCACACTCTATAACACCAGCCATGTTCAACCAGAATAGTCAAGCAATCATATGCCAGCCTAGTCCTGAACGTACACAGGGGCAAAACACATTCCACAGATGATACAACTGGCTCTCTTCAGAAATCCAGCTGAATGCCAACAGAATTAGCCCAGTTCTAGCCTCCCACTGTACTAGCTTCCAGGAAAAAAAAAAAAGTAGAATGCAGCTCTTATATATTGATCAATTCTATAAAACGGAAGAGTTCAAGTTCAAGTGAACAGAATAGCCATCTGTCCTGCTCATCATTTCCATTCTGATGCCATTCACTGGAGTCAGTCATTCATTCAATAGTGTCTAGGGAAGAGCCAGTCTAGACATGAGATCTGAATATTTAGAAAATTACAAGTACAATTAATATGCATTCTGAAATCGTAGTTGATGTATTTTTTTCTTATTCTTTTTGGCATAAAATTTTAGTTTTCTAAATTGGAGACATGTTTTGCAACAGGGTTTACATATGAGAATTTGTAAATAAAAACAGCCAAATACTAACGTAAACCTTTTTCTCTTTAATTCATTCATCTGGGTAATTTAGTCATCACTCTTAGGAAAAGCAAAGACATCTTGTGACAATGAAGACATTATGTGATAACTAGAGCCTGTTTAGAACCATTGGGTTAAATTTCATTGTTAAATGAGTGAATAAATTTTATAGTGCCTGTTGTACTTTTTTTTTTTTTTTTTTTTTTTGAGACAGAGTCTTGCTCTTGTTGCTCAGGCTGGAGTGTAGTGGCATGATCTCAGCTCACTGCAACCCCCTCCTCCCAGGTTCAAGCGATTCTCCTGCCTCGGCCTTCCTAGTAGCTGGGATTACGAGTGCCTGTCACCACGCCTGGCTAATTTTTGCATTTTTAGTAGAGATGGGGTTTCGCCATGTTGGCCAGGCTGGTCTCAAACTCCTGACCTCCAGTGATCTGCCCACCTCGGCCTCCCAAAGTACTGGGATTACAGGCATGAGCCACTGCGCCCGGCCGCCTTTTGTACTTTTTATCCCCTAAGACAGTGAATATGAATAGCCAACTGTCATGCCCCTAACTCTACTCCTTTCCCTAAGGGCGTAAGAATCATCTACCAATGCCCTTCTACTTACATGGTTTGCCCTTTGTGTTGCAGGGAGAGGAGGAACTTTATATTGGACAAATATGGAAGAGAAAAATACGTTTACATTTTGATATCTAAACACATCAGTGAACAACCACAGAGATTTCACTTGTCATTGCTTCACACATCTAACAACTGAAGTTATTTTTTTTAAACTTTTTTTCTCAATCAAGAAGCTTAAGAAAATATGCATGTTTCTGAAAAATTGGTTGGCCAAAGAAAAGCTAACGAAATACTATGTTAAAACATTATAAATGGAAAGATTATGTATTGAAACAATAGTAAATGCCCTTCTTTGCTTATAGATAGGTTAATATAATAACATCATTTATAGTCTCTTTGGTGTTTCAGCAGTTGTTAGTCTTTACCATAGCTTTTGTTCTTCCCCTTTCCTTATCCCCACTGCCATAGTCTTGTGTTATATCTGGACAGTTGGGAACTAACCAGTCTCTCTCCCTTCCTCCAGTTCACTGTGGCAGTGGAGATGAAGAGGAGCAGGATGTGACGAATTTTTACTTAAGACTGTTTTAGTTTCCTGCCAACTGCTTATTTATAGAGTTTCACCCAGTGATACTTATATAACTTAAGTTATAATGCCACAGTACTTTCACAAAATATACATATTACTGTTTCAGTGGGTTTTTTTTAATAGCCTTGGTTTCAATGCCATTATCAGTTCATTATCAGTGTATTGTTTGCTTCCTTGTCCAGTACCACTGTCTGATAAAATCCTTAATTATTAAGTATCTGATAATACTATCCAAACTGCTTTAATTACAGAACATTTTGTGCCTTGTTTTTATTACATTTCATGCCGGAATGAACCTAGCCAGGATCTTTAATAAGGCCATATTAAATCCAGGCTAGAGGTTAAAACTCATGAGGCTGCCTTGATTCTCTGCCTATTGTGTAGGGAATCTCATCAGAAAAGCCCCAAACTTCATTAAAGATGGCTGGATGTGGGCCCGCCTATATTGCCATTTACTTTAAGGGCTATCACTCAGGGGCAATTATTGGTGTGCTCCTCATGATCCCTGTTATATTAAGGCAATTTCTACACCTAGGTTAGGCATTAATACCGCCATTATCTCCAACACAAATCCCCTGACAGTTAGAAAAGCAAGAGAAATTACAGGAGGATTAATCTCTAGTGCCCATCCAAAAAGAAAACCTTTCCCCAGAGGAGGGAGGAGGGTATGTTGAACTCAGTTAAGCTGTGTTAGTTGTAATGAAAAAGAGCCCCCTGTGCCTGCCTCTGTCGGAGACGTTAGATGACCCTTTCTCAACTTGTCAATATCCCTTTGGGCTTTCCTTCTCTCCACTCTTACTAGGCTTCTCAGAGTTTTATGACATCTTTAAATAATTATGTTTGCATTAAAAACGTGGAGGGGGGGACACCTAAGCTTTCCATGTAGAAGGGTTGGACAAAGTAATTCATTTTGAACGAAAAGAAGAAAAAGAGAGCCTGGTGTTTTCACAAATCCTTTATATTTCCAGTGGTTTTTTTTTTTTTTTTTTTTTGGTTTTGTTTTGTTTTGTTTTGTTTCCAGATGTGTTTATGGGTCTTGCACCACGAACCATGCTGAGAAAAGCAGATCATAGAATAAGGACAAAGAATCCCACTATGCACAAAAGAGTAGGAAGACAAGAGCCTGCAGTGACTTGGCAGGTCATTCCCAGTGCACGCTGCTTCGCCTGATAAGGATACCTTTGACAGTGGCTGCTGCTGCTGCTGACGCACCTCTGTGCTTGCTGCAGAATGGCTGGGGTTTGGGAATGGAATGATAAGGAACACAGTGAATAACTAACAAAGCTCCTTTGATGAATGCAGTCATTTGCATTACAGCACAAAATAGCTTCGCTCCTGATGGGAGCATGGCATACCTAACCACAAATATTGTTCATATCTTTCGATGACATATAAGGGCAGCAGTAGACACAGTGAGAGTTTGGTAGGTGGAGAGTTTCAACTCATTACATGGTAATAGCATAGAAAAAAATTGGCCCAGAAAAAGATTTGTTTAATAGTATTGGTCTGAAAAACTAATGAGAATTTTGGTTTTGACTGAAAATATGTGTAATAATAGTACATTCTTTCACAATCCATCGCCATTGAAATTAATACCCCAGGTGTCTTTTATAGGTGTTAAGAAATGATTCACAATTGAACTGTTTGTCTCAGCGCTACAGAAATGCTATTTCACCTCACTTTATTCCTATCCTACTCAATAGAACAAAAACGAAAGGAGGTTTTGAGTGTGTCAAGTT
This sequence comes from Gorilla gorilla gorilla, assembly GCF_029281585.2. Classification (NCBI taxonomy): domain Eukaryota; kingdom Metazoa; phylum Chordata; class Mammalia; order Primates; family Hominidae; genus Gorilla; species Gorilla gorilla. The sequence goes on along the minus strand of NC_073234.2, from coordinate 59,811,089 downwards.
GAATGTGAGGGAATTTCTGGGTTCTATACTCATTCAGAGGAAGCAATTGGATGTATTTGTCACTATGATAGGGCTTAACCATTTGTCCAGAACACAGCAGTGTTTTGCAGGTTTAACACATCCACTCTTACCTTACCACAAACCAGAAATATAAAACTGTAACCCAGAGCCAGCCATGGACTCTAGCTTCCCTGCTAATTTTGATCTACTGCCTGGTGATACTGGTGACTCCCAACTCATAATGCAGAAAGCCCCAGGGGACTCTGTACTTTCAGGCCAAGTAAAAGCTAATATAAAGTGAGAAATCACTTATTACATGAATCATTCATAATTCGTGGTGTATTCCCCTTTTTGTTGGTAAACTAGTTGCTATTCTTACTGAAAGACTCTTTTCCCCCTGTAAATTACTTATTGCACTTCTGCTGTAACTTTTGATAGTCTTACATTCACTCAACAAACAAGTATTGAACACCTACTTAGTGCCAGGCATTGCATTTTGTTGGTAGAAAATAAAGATGACAAAAAGAAACCCCATGGTCTTACGTTTCTCCTCAAATGAAACAGGAAACAGCATACAAATATTTACACCCCAATGTGAGGCATGTTGTAATAGGAGTGTGGGCAAAGTACTGGCTGCGCATAGGGAAGAAAGGGATGATTTGAGAGAATATGCATCTGACCCTCAGAATATGGAAACTCAACATGAGCCATTGAATACTTAGAATGACCTCCCAATTTAATTGTCTATCCCTTAGATTGAGCTACTGGATCATTGAAAACATTTAGAAAAATCTCCCACAGACTTATATGGTCTTAAGAAAACTCTTTCTCACCCATACATAGGAGGGAATGTTTTCCCTTTAAAAGACTACAGAGTATGTTTGCACTCAGTATACCAAAGCCCAAAACTAAGTGGACAATAAAATAACATAATATCAAAGACAGATATTCCTGACTGTAGTTTAACCAAAAGGGAAACCACCAGAAAGACTGAAATGTCAATTTCCTTTTCTAAAAATGTTCCTTTTTTGCTTACTCGCATTCATCCACTAAAAATATACGTTCTTAGCTAATAGCCACACTTTCCCAAGTAAATTCCCTGCCTGCTTCTTTCTTTTGAGTTGTAGAAACTATGATTAATTTTTTTAACTTTATGCGTCTTTCTCTATACAAAGGTAACTTACACTTGTTAGAATAACCTTTGCATACATTCATAATTTACAAAATTAAATGTCCTTTGTAATCTCTTCCCCTCTAGAGTGGACAAAAATAATCAGAATTGATTCTAATAAGCCTTTTTTACTCTTTTGTTTTTTGTCCTTAATTTTTGTTACTCAAATCAGTCAGGCATGATGGCTCACGCCTGTAATCCCAGCTCCTCGGGAGGCTGAGGCACAAGAATCGCTTGAACCCAGTAGGTGGAAGTTGCAATGAGCCGAGATTACGCCACTTCACTCTAGCCTGGGCGACAGAGCAAGATTCTGTCTCAAAAAAAAAAATTGTTACTCAAATCATCTGACCTTGCACCTCTTAGCCCTCCTTTTCTCAGGAGGTTACTGTGTGGTACTAGGTTTCCTGAATGCTAAAGTGAGATATTAGGCAAAGAAATATTTCCTATTCAGAATCGGGGAAAGTGTTTAGAACACTGACTTTTTTTCTAAGTTTGTAAGTGACATCATTTTGCTTGAATAGCCGGCTGAAGATTTATGTGTGAAAAAAGCTACACTAAAAATGATTGAGAAGTTGTAAAAGGAATACTGTAATTCGTGAAATAATTGGATAATTTGATATTAACCGAATGTGTGGAATCAAAGAATTTCAACTGACCTTGTTGCCAGTAGCTTACCCTATGTGAATCTTACCTTCTATGTATATAATTATTTTCTAAATTCAGACTTTGCTGTAAATGAAAATGAACACCGAGTTAAGTTAAACACAGTGACTTGTACTGCTGTGTTCCTTCTACTACGTAGATTCTGTCAAAGTTTTTGAGGTTTTCTTTTAATTTTTTGAGGTTTTTTTCTTTTTTCTGCACATTAATCAATGTAGTTCTGTTTCTTGCTAGTATTAGTGTGTCTGCTAATTCTGCATGCCATAGACTGGAAACCCCAGTGAAATGCTTCTTGCCGGGCAGGGTGGCTCACGCCTGTAATCCCAGCACTTTGGGAGGCCGAGGGGGGCCGATCACGAGGTCAGGAGATCGAGACCATCCTGGCTAACACAGTGAAACCCCGTCTCTACTAAAAACACAAAAATTAGCCGGGCGTGGTGGCGGGCGCCTGTAGTCCCAGCTACTTGGGAGGCTGAGGCAGGAGAATGGTGTGAACCCGGGAGGCAGAGCTTGCAGTGAGCAGAGATCACGCCACTGCACTCCAGCCTGGGCGACAGAGCGAGACTCCGTCTCAAAAATAAAAAATAAAAAAAAAAACAATAAATGCGTCATAAAATTGTCTGTAAAATAAGTATAAAGAGCTCAGAATGAGGTCTTATGGAGTCTCCCTGTGGAAAGTCCTGCCATTTGGCACTAGGAGTGTATGGCATTCATTTCTTTTGTCTACTTGAAGGCCTTTAAAATCTTATTTCTGGGTCTCTACTCTGTTTATCGAGATGGGTTTGTCAGAAAATTTACAAACCCTTTTAGATTTGTGGATACAATTGAGATCTCTACCTGTAACCTTTCATCCAGTGACACAATTAAACAAATCACCCTCATGCTTAGTAAGTTTGTGATGGTAGTGACAAGGAAACTCAGACTTATTTTGGCAAAAATCTCCTCCAGGAGAGAAAAAAAAATTAACTTGGTATTGGATACTCTTTTGTTTTGTTTTGTTTGGGTTTTTTTGTATGTGTTTTTGTGTTGTTTGTTTGTTTTTGTTTGTTGGTGGGAGAACTTCCTCCATATGATTCAGAGACCCAGGTTCCTTCCATCTACCTCTGTCATTCCCTGTGGCTTCAGAATCCTCTGCTTCTAGCCAGCAGAAGGGGAAAACAGGAGATTAGAAATTCCCACTCACTTCTTTTTTTTTTTTTAATTTTATTATTATTATACTTTAAGTTTTAGGGTACATGTGCACAACGTGCAGGTTTGTTACATATGTATACATGTGCCATGTTGGTGTGCTGCACCCATTAACTCGTCATTTAGCATTAGGTTTATCTCCTAATGCTATCTCTTCCCCCTCCCCCCACCCCACAACCGTCCCTGATGTGTGATGTTCCCCTTCCTGTGTCCATGTGTTCTCATTGTTCAATTCCCACCCACTTCTTAAAAGTCCTGACCAGAAATGATACAGATCGCTTCTGCTTTTACTCTGTTGGCAAGAACGAGCCTCATGGCCAAAACCCACACAATGGGGGAGCCAGGAGGTACAGTCCCTGGCTCAGGAGCACCCTCCGCCACAGCCCCACACCAGCACAGCATGAACTTCTGGTAGAGAACTAGCCATAGCAGCCATAGGCAATAAACAGCCTAGAAGTTCTGGAAAATAAGGGAAAATGTACAATACAAATATGTAATAACACACATGAACACATAAAATCATCTAGCTCCACCAATATGCAAATCCTCTACTTAGCAACACTCCTGACTGAGTTAATCATACGCTATGAACACAGCGGTGGTTGGAAATGACCCGTTTAAGAAACTTGTGGGTGCAGAGCTACAGTGACAAACTTTCTTAGGACAAAGCGCACCGCTATGGCAGCCTCCCTTAAGCAACTTAAATATTATGAAAGTATGCAAATGGAGAAAGAGTAATTTCTGTTAACCAACATCATGTTCTTTCTCTTCTCACTCTTGCTGAAGGTCTTTATGTTTATTGGTTTATTTCGTTTGCTATTTATTGTCATATATAACAGGTGAAGTCAAGGAGAAATGTGAAATGCAGTCAATTCCAGAGTAAATTGTTTCTGTTGCCACATTTGAAAATATATTAGGATAGCTGAATTTAGCTTTAAAAAGGATTTATTCTTTACTTTGGCAGAGAGGATGATTCTATCTATTGGTTTGCCTTTAAAATATTGCCTTCTACAAGGTAGAAATTATTTATATAATATTTATAATTTATTTATATAATTTCTATAATAAATAGTAATTATTTATTCTATAAATTTGAATAGACCATTTGATGATGTTAATGATGATGATTGTGATGATTTTTATACAGAAACTCAGAGATAGTTGTATGAATAAATGAATGCACGTTGAAATTACTTTACCTCTTATGATGAACTATGTAATAATAATAATCATTATAATAATTATTAGGGTGATGATTATAAACACAAATCGTTGAAATATGCTGAGAATAATGCTCCATTTAAAATAAAATGTGTTACTTTTATAAAAATTTCTTTGTAGAAGTCAATTTGCTTTTTTAAAAATACATTTTCATACACTAAGTTTTCTGTTAGCCTAAGTAATTATATTTCTAATTAACTTCAAAGTAATTGATAGGTGGCAAATGATATCAATCAAAACCAGTCCAAGTAAAAAATGTACATGAATTTAATAACAATATTATTCTATATTACTTTTTTTTTTTTTTTGGAGACAGGAGTTTCACTCTTCTTGCCCAGGCTGGAGTTCAGTGGCACGTCTCGGCTCACTGCAACCTCCACGCCTCCCAGGTTCAAGCGATTCTCCTGCCTCAGCCTCCCGAGTAGCTGGGATTACAGGCATGTGCCACCACACCCAGCTAATTTTGTATTTTTAGTAGAGATGAGGTTTCTCCATGTTGGTCAAGCTGGCCTCAACCTCCTGACCTCAGGTGATCCACCCACCTTGGCCTCCCAAAGTGCTGGGATTACAGGCATGAGCCACTGCACCTGGCCCTGTATTACTTATTAGAAAGACCAATTCCATTTGAAATATTTCATATCACACAGTACCGTTTATTAATCCACTGTGACAAAACAACTAGATACACTTTTATAGATATACATTTTTGTTAGGATACATTTTACCTCTTCAGATACATTAAAAAGTAATTAATTTTCTCTGACAGTGTTTTTAATTTTTTTGGTACTCAAATGATCTTTTATTAATTTAATTTTAATTGACAATAATTGTGTATACTAATGGAGTATAGTCTGATGTTTGATCTATGTATATAATGTAGAAAAGTTCAATGTTTTTAAAAAGAGCTATCCTAGGCTCATCACATCCCTTTTTACCATGATTGCATGTTAAAATCATAATAGTACCAGGTGTCACTCTAAGAGGCTTATGTATGTTAACTCATGTGGTTTTCTCGATAAACATATGAGATGGTAGTAATACCATTTCCACTTTAACAGTTAGAAAACTGTGGCATAGAATAGCTAAATAACTTTCCCATAGGGATTGCCCTGCTAACTAGTGGAATCATATGTGAAACTAAGAAATTGAACATCACATCCCTTGCTCTGGACCTTACTAGTTTAAAGTTCTTTTTACTAGCAACAACCAAAATGTTAAAGTATTAGGTTTTTACATAATAATCTTTGCAATGTAGCTAACTAAGCATGCCATTATTGAGCAGCCAATAAGTGGATAGAATGCAAATACACTTTATTTCAGAACAGAAAAGACAAAAGAAGTTGGGAGTCACTTTAGCCTCTTAAGTTGGGTAAGATATTACAGTTTTGTTTTTTTTTTTTAAGTAAAGCCTTATGGAATAGATAAAATATATTTAACTGACCCTACGAAATAACCATTTTTAGAGGTCAAAAAGTGATCACAAATTGGCAATTCCACATGATTCAGCCTGTTACCAACATAATACCACAATTATTTCTTATAAAGAGTAGGTCATAAATTATAAAGGGGGAGATGCAAGGATTCAAAAAGAGTAATGCATGGTCCTTGTCATAAGAGAGTTTACAATAGGAACAAACCATAACAAACCATACATACCTGTAAATTTAAATGATACCACTCAGGAAATCTTAGAATGGGATTGTGCTCAGATGCTGGGGCTCCAAGAGCCTTTCCTATAAAACCAATAGAAGTTCAAGGGCAGGAATAAGCTCTCAGGATTTCAGGGAGAGCCATGGCATCCCCACTGTACCTTCCAAGAACACTTCTGAGTGTTTCTGCCAGATTTCTCTAACTTCTGGCCATGGGCCCCATGGAAACTGCACACACTGCGTGTTTCATGCTGATTCAAGCTTGCACTCCTGTTGATTATCTCTTGTTATGTATTTATCTCTCCAGCTGTGGCCCTGGTGACCTGCTTACTAAGCACCTGACTCTATCCCCACCCACTGCCCACTATCTCCAACATCTGATCTTTGTCTCTACCTCTTATATCCAGTGGAGCTGTCCCCAGTGCCCCTCCTGATATCCAATAAAACCCAACCTACTAAGTGACCAAGTTATAAATATTGTGTAATAAAGTCTTTGAAAGCAACCAAAATACTTAGTATTGTAATTTTTAGGAAAGTCTTTGAGAATCAGAGTTTTTAGGAAAAACCTTCACTGAAAATGGGTAAGCCTTGAATGGAGATTTGAACACCTGGTAGAATTTGGATGAATGGCAAAATAAAAGTTAAGATACTCAGGCTGGAGAAACAGTGTAACTAAAAGAACAGCACAGAGGTGCCCATGGCCTGTGAAGAGGATAAGAAATTGTCCAGCCAAAGTGAAGATTAAATGCAGTGGGGGATAAATGAGAAAGATTAATTAGTTTCTGTCTAGTCCTCAATGTTAGGCTGAGGTCTTTGCATCACAACCAATAATAGCCACCACATACTGAGTATCTACTACGTGTCAGACACTGACATATGACTTCTCAATTTTACCCAACTGAAGAAATTAATTATCAATTGCACAGATGAGAAACTGAGATCCAGAGAGGTTAAGTGTCTTGTCAAAGGCTATATTTTAAAATTATTTTTAATCTCTTATAAAGCATTTATTATACAACAGGCTTAGATCTAAGCACTTGGCAAAAATGAATGCATTTAAACTACACAACAACCCAATGAGTGTGTTATTATTATTCTCACTTTCTGTTAGAGCTAAATGAGGTACCCAGGGGTTTTCTAACTTGCTCAAAGTCTTACAGTCTGTAAACGATGGAGTTGACATTCAAACACAGGAGGCTTTGCCCTAGGGTCTGTGTTCTTATGCACTCTTCTAATAGCTGTGAAACTGGGGATCTCAGGGACACTAAAGGTTTTGAGCAGGATAATCATCTACGCAAAGTGGCTTGCAAGTATTATTAAATACTTCAATGGGAAGTCAGGTGGAGGATTATGGCTACCATTTTAATCTGAGATGACTGAGGCCTGGATTAGGGCAGAATTGGTGAGGACACAGAGAAAAAAACTGTGGGAAATCCTACAAAGGAAGAATAAAGCAGATGTGAGAACTAATTAAATATGAAACATAGGTGTGAAAGAAAAATATTTGACTCTGAGGATGCACAATTGATTCTGACTAGCTAGAATTAAAATAAAACTATCTGATATAAAAGAAATTTGCAAGGAATATTTTGAGGCAGATTTTGTGCCCAGGCTGGAAAATGCAAGTAGAACTATCTAGAGAATTACTGGACATAGATACCTGAATTTCCCATTGTACATTGGATGTACTTATATTCAATAGTGTGGTTACAGTATATCATAATAATGTGTCTGTGTTTCTGTTTCTCCTACCTAGAAGTGATTTCTAGGTTCTCTCATCCCTTTGAATCCTCATTGCCTAACACAGCACCCAGTAACATAATAGATGCTCAATAAATATGATTGAATGAATAAGAATTATCTAGATAGTTAATAATAGCTATGCTCTTGAGTCTATAAGGAAAATTGTAGAAAAATGAGGACCAGGTATCATATTTCTCTTTTTTCTGGAGATTATGTTCTCAGCTCTATCTTTTCCCAATAAAATCTGAAATTTGCAGCCTGTAAAATTGTAGGGTAAAATAAATCACCAGACGTTTAACAAAATATTACCTTAGAATTGTCTTAATGGTTTAGTAGTTAGAATCAATATATGACTATTGCTTTCATGGCATTAATTATGTTTATCTAGAGCACTTGATTGCTAGGCTATAAGTGATGTGGAGAAACACATTCTTTGCAGCATTAAATGGTATTGTAGAAAATTCTCATAAGAACATTCACGTACTCAAAGTGACTTTTATTTCTTGATTATAAATAGCAAAGTATTTTGGCCCTGTGTTCTCCTGGATCTAAACCACTCTGAAAGAGCAAGTCAATGGCATAATATTAGCGCTCAAATTTTGTTTATTTCTTTTATACATAATTTCATGAAAATCATAATTCCTTTTGTATGCATGTAGTATTTGAGATGTGTTAGAAATGTTCAATGCCTGGATGATATCTTGAACACAATATTTACAGATCCCTTTCTACTTATCTCCTTTGCTGTCCTCCCCTTTGTTTTCCTCTTTTGACCTGTGGGAGTAAATGTTGTCTGTACCATTTTTGGCACTTGCTACTTGGTATTTTAAGCTATAGTTCCACATGTAAAGAATTTCAGCTCCTTGAGGATATTGTGTCTCCAACATCCAAAAATCCTCCTTAGCACCCAGCAAACCTCCATTCATACCACACTTGTGCACACACACACACACACACACACACACACACAGGGAGCATATCCCAATGCCATTTGTTGACTGACAGCCTTTGAGATCCCAAAGTACCTTGAAGTTAGTCTTTTAGTATCCCTGTAAGTACATGATTATGATTTTGAAAACTTTGTATATAAAGAAAGAAACAAGGTGTTGAAATAAAAATTACCTCCCTGATTTGTTTCTCTTTGTTAGGTTGACTTTACATGTGTAATAATAGTTCCTGCAAAATTGACTGACACTACTCATTTCCATGCTATGTACGCATTGCTAAAGAAACAGCATAACAAACTAGGGGTAGAATCACAATTAGAGATTAAAATTAGGAGGTTTGTATCTCATTTTTATTGTAAATTGTTAAATGAGACTTAAAATTAACTAGTGTTTAAAAGCCATTCTTTACAAAAGCTGAATTAGGTGAGCACTCAAAACTGAAACAGATGACCTTTTTGTTTGACACTGCTTCACCTACTTAGCCCTCTTCTAGTATTTGTTTTTGCCAGACAGAAAGGCCTATAGAGCCTTCCCTTCCCAATGCTCCTACCCGAGGAACACCTGAAACCTTTGGTCTACTCTAAGAGCTTTGTTTGTTGTATTTATGAAAAGCTCCTCTTACCCAGGTGTTTCACTCTTTCAGAAAGGTGACACATTGTTGACAGCTCTGATAGTGAAAGGAAATTGACAAGCCTGAGCACCTAACGTCCTCAAACCACCTGATAATGATGGTGGTTCCCATGCCTGCCTGGCGGCCTCGATCTCCAATTAAGCATCTGTGGAAGCTGGAAAGCAGTTCTCTTAATTGGGAAGCTGCAGATACAAGGCAGGTTACAATTTCTGCCAAGACATTTATCAGTCAAGCCAAGCTTCCTCCCCTCTTCCTCACGCTTGCATTTGTGTTTTGTTATTCTGCAGTCCCCCACACTGTAAGACAAGGAGGCTATTTAGTAAAGATCTGAATATACAAAAGTCATTTTGCATGAGCAACTTTCAGCTCCATAAATAACCTCCCACTGAAGCAGGATCCATGACGAATTTAGTCCTAATTACACCTTACTCTCACCCTTCCTCTACACCTCCCATTAAGATACATTGTCTAGGACACATGCAGGGGATCTGTTTGCAGCTATCTTTTACATAGGACTGATTGTTTAATTGCAGATTAAAGATTAATGCAAGTATAATGATTCCATAAGGACACTTCAGACAAAAGCATCCTACATCAGGCTGCCTGCCTCCATTTTTCAATTTGACCATAAATTTGGCTGGGAATTAAATAGTAAGTAGCCGTGATTGCAACTCTGGTCTCTGAAGGCACTCACGGGAATGAAAATAAATGAACAGGCTCTCACACAAAGCATGTTTCATTATGGTCATTAGTGGGCAGATTCTCAGCAGTATTGAAGGTGAAATTGTCTAGAAAAGAGGTTGGCACATGTCTGTTAAGGACAGCCGAAAAGGATGGTGAAAAGGATGGATGTGGTTTGGGTTGGGGACAATTGTGGCATAGTTTGAGTATTTTAATTCCTTTTGTTTATTTCCATTGTTTAGAAGGTAGCAGCCATCAGCAAAAGGTTCTTTTTACTACAGAACCACAAAAACATAAGCCTTTTTTAGTATGGTTTCAAAACTGGCATGATGTACAATATGAGTATAAATACAAATGATGGTTATTTGGTGAACAGACCAACTCCGCACAAAACAGCCAAATAAAAATATCCTAGAATAAACATGACATTATGAAAAGCCCACAGGCGCCTTTACCATGCATGCAGTAATGATTTTGATTATGAAATGCTTATCTTTGGATTTTTCTTGCATTTTTCAGGTAAGAGACAATTTTTTCTTAAACCTTTGGCATTGTTGACATGTTGGCCATCCATTGTAAGTATGGCATTAAATTTATTTCATATTATTCTCTTGCTTATCAGTGAGTAAATTAATCTACATGATATAGATAAGAGGACAAATGTGGCTGCTTTGGTCTTTTCTTTGTGACCACTGGTTCTGTGTCCCCCAATAATAGATTTTATCTCACAGGTACCTTAAATGTTATTACACTAATAATACATCAAATTTTTTTGTTTTTTGTTTTTTTGGAGACGAAGACTCAATCTGTCACCCAGGCTGGAGTACAATGGTGCAATCTCGGCTCACTGCAACCTCCGCCTCCCGGGTTCAAGCGATTCTCGTGCCTCAGCCTCCTGAGTAGCTGGGATTACAGGCATGCACCACCGTATCTAGCTAATTTTTGTATTTTTAGTAGAGACGAGGTTTCAGCATGTTGGCCAGGCTGATCTCCAGCTCCTGACCTCAGGTGATCCGCCTGTCTCAGCCTCCCAAAGTGCTGGGATTACAAGCATGAGCCACTGCACCCAGCCTGTAAATTTAAATATACTTACATATATACATTAGTTTGAGTTATGCTGGTATTTGAGAAGCTGGTTTTCATTTGTTACAAAAAAATAAAAGAGCAGAGACTATTCCTATTATAATATGTAAATATGTTCAAAAACATTTTCACCTGTTGTCAATTTAAATGAAGCCAAGACACAAACTAAAATCTGACAAGACACAAACTTTTCCTCCATTCTCTACAGTTTTATAAAAGTCCTTCTATATGGAGGAACAAATACAACTGTGATGACAACATGACCTAATAATGATATTTAGAAAGAAAATCCTAACATGTTTTATAATCACAATGAGTTTGGGCCCTTCACATACACACACCACATACACACAACACAACACACATTGTTACTGATATCCAGGGAGTTCTCCTAGGAAAAATTGATGAAGCTATGCTAATGTTTGATAAACTCTGTTAAAACCATATTACTTCAGAAACACACGTAAAATGACAAAGTTTCAGCATTTGTAGAGATGTTCCAAATCAAAATTCTAAGGGAAAATAATAGCGTTTTTAGTTTTTCATGAGTTGAGAAAATAAAGACCAAAGCAATCTTTTCCTCCCTTCCCAAAATAAATTCAAGTAGTTGTGAAAAAAAGTAAGTTTTTTTTCTTGTTAATGAAATCCATCCAAATACTCAATATCACAATTGACAGGAAGAGTCCAGGATTAGGAATAATGACTTTTACCAATGACATATTAATGAGATACAGTAGGGGACAGATAAAAGAATGTAATCATATCCTGACTTGGATGTGGGTATCTGTTTTCAATTGATAGAAAGAAAAGCTGACATCCTCTTGAGATTGGAATGCTATTGATTTGTCAGGAAACGAAAGTAGATGACACAGTATTTTTTCTTTTTTTTTACAGTCCAATAGATCAGTGAATATAGTTATGATAGTATTATGATACTATGTATCCATTCACTTTTACTTGGTTGCATTATTACTTCAAAATTCTTCTATGGCTGAGAGAATGATTGAATAACTCCTCGTGTGCATGGGATTATTTTATGAAAGAGGTTAACCAGCTGCTCACTATTTTCACTGAAGAGTGAGCAAGAAGAAATAGTTTAAATTGGAGTAGCAGTTCTCTAAGTTGCATGGGAATCATAATCACTGCCATCATCATCAGTTCAAAGGAACTCCATACACACGAGTTCCTGCTGTGCACAGAGAAAAGAGCTTCCTCTCTGGAAAGATGGTTAGATGCGAGAAAGACTTCACAAGAGAAATTCCAGAATACCCATGTGTATAGATCTCTTTATAGAAACATGTGGACACGTCTCTTTGTTCAAGATATCAATAACAAATTTGCACTAAAGAATATGAGAGCCCAGAAAATGTAAGAAATGTGGGATTTAATTAATGTATGCACATATTAAAATACTTTTTATCCTTAAAACCACTCATTTGATCCACCTGACTGTTTCATCTACTCTGAATAGCTATTATATTAAATGTGAATGAACATCATTGGTCCATAACTTTATAAAACTAAATCAAATGAATTAATGTAATTTTCATGAAACAAGATGGTTCATGTCTTGTAAAGAGATGTAATTCTTTGCATATTTTAAGTCTGTATAATGCTCATGAAACATTGGTGTAGAATTCTTCCTCTCTAAATTAGCAATTATAATTAAAAGTTCATGGGCATGATTTGGAAATATTAGCAATTTCTTCTCTCGTGCACGATAATCATCTTCTTTCACCTGCCACCTGTTGAGAGAGCAGCTGGCCTGTTTATTGTCTCCGTGGCCTGGAGTCCTTTCTAAGTGAAGCTAGCTTGTCACCTCATTCTAGTTTTGATCACAATACATGCAAATCTCACATTAGTTCATTGCTCAGTCACCAAGTGGCTGGAATATTATGCATAGTCAAGTTGATATTTGAAATAAAATGTATTCCCACCTCTTTGTTCTATATCTATTTATTATATTAAGAATATAGATGTTCAATGGAGTAAGAGATCTTTCTGAGGTTTTGATCTTTTAGAGACTGATTCTGGGTTGGACATCAAAACATAACATGCTTTGAGGATATAAAGCTAAGAGTAGTGGGTTTTATTTCATATCCCAAATGCCTGGTGGGACAGTTTCTACAATGTATTTACTTCTACATGAATGAAGCTTGAAGGAATATAATAAACGAAAACATATAAACAAATCAACATTGCTATTAATTTTTTCCCAATATCAGGCTCAGTTACCAAATGCAGATTTTCATATAAATATGTTATAATTTCTTACCTTCTCTTCTCCTGGAAGATTTTTTTTCAGATTGTCAACAGAAAGCAAGATAGGGGAGTAGGAATAGAAAGAGACATTCTATTCAACTCAAATGTGAGTCTAGGTGAATATGCTGATACGCTATAGAATTAAGAATAAATACGATTTCAGCAGGTGATACAGAATATAATTTCAAAACATGACTAAATCAAAATTATTTTGTTTGATAAACTAAAACACTACATGTCAGATAAATTAAGTATAAAAGCCAAAACAAAGCCTTAAATTACAGGGGTTTTTTTTTTCTAATAGGCTATATTTTAGACATCTTCATTTCCCCCCCTCTGTATAAATGAATTAAGCTGCACATGAGGAAAGTGTGGTGTAAGGATTTCTCCAAATGCATGAACCCCAAAATATATCTATCTCACCATTTCCCATAATGCCTCATATTTCTCCCGTAGCGGTTGCTGCCTGTGAGCCACGTCATGATCTATCCATTTGTACCAACCTATCAGTGATAGGAACCTATCACCCATCATAACAGGAGCAGCTCATAGTCATCTCTATTTTTTCTCTTCCCAGTCTGACCACCCATAATTAGACACTCACCTCATTTGCTCTCCGATCCTCAGTTTCTCTTCCTTCCAACCTAGCCTAAAGAATATTACCAAATTACTCTTTCTCAAGAATGAAGCTGCATATACTTCTTTGCTCAAAACCCTCCCGCCTATACAACCAAGTCCAGCTTATTAACTTGGCATTTAAACCCCCACAATCTGCCCCTTACTCCCTCTCCCTGTTTTTCCATATGAAAATTTGAATCTGGTAAATTAGTCTTATCATACCAAAAGTCTTCCTTCTTGTATGTAATTGATCCAGCTATCTTTCTCTGGCTTTCTCTTTATTTTCCATTTGAAAACATGTTCTTTAAACCTCCCTTCAAAACAAGCTCAAATCCAAGTCTTCTGTAAAGTTTTCCCTGATCCTCAGTAATCTTGAGAGTTTTTTCAGCCCACACTGATTGTTTGCGCTAGTAATTTCTCACTTAGTATATGCTATATTACATTATTGTTTATCTTTTTTACGTACATGTCCAATCTCTACAACTAAATCGAGAGCCTCTCCAGACAGAAACTAAATCTTATATTTATTTGCCAATGTAGTATATATTACATTTCTCTATGTAGAGTAAGCATTTACTAGATGTTTGTAGATAATCATGATCAATTTACCCGATTAAGAAGAATAAATTAATTATAACAATACTTTTTAAAGACTTTCTTTAGTTTTGGCATTTTTAATGCTTTTTGGCAACAACTAACTTACCCCACCAAAAATGGATTAAATAGAGGACTTCAAATTCATTTTGATCATATCAAAACATTCCAGAAATAACTGTTCTAGCTTGGATCAGTGAATCACTTATGTCTGACCATTGGGTTACCTTCTCTTTCTTTTAGACTTTTCCTCATTGTCACAAAGGGGCTGCCACAGCTGTAAGCATCACACCTTCACACAGCCAAACCTAAGGTGGAAAGAAAGAGAAGGTGTTTTCCTTGTCACCTCTCTCTGATATCAAAATGAAAAATCCTAGATATGCCTCAGCAGATTCCCACAGAAATACTTTGGACCAGTGTAGGATTGTATATGCTTGTAGCTATCAAGGAAGTTGGAAAAGAAAAATCTGAAATATTTAGTTTAGGATGAGAACTTGGATTCTACAACAAGGAAAAAAAGGAAGAGGGAAATAACTGTTGGCTAGCCAACCAATAGTATTTGTCACCAGGTAAGATTCACATTCAATTAACAATCATTAAGTACTTAAAGTGGCAGGATCCATATCAGCTTCTGTCATATATGTTGAGTTATTTATTTCTCATAAAAGTCCTGTAAGATTAATATTATTCTTCCATTTTACAGATGAAGAAACTGAGGCTTAGGGACATTAGGGCATTATCAAATTTAAGTAAATAAGAGAGCTGAGATTTAAGTCCATTTTATAAGGCTAAGATCAGTATATTTTCTACTGTACCTCAGCTGAGTCTCAGAGAAGAACATTTTAATGATACATTATAGAAGAAGAAAACCAACTAGGATGGGATAGGAGAGTATACCTAGTGTATAGTGAGAAAGGTAGCAAGGATGGCACAAGTGTATTGGCCTTCTGATGAGTGAGGCTGGGTATGAGGGAATGGGGGAAGCAGGGCATCCATCAGAGGTTAGCCCAGGATCAACCCTCAGAGTTTCAAGAACATTTTTAATATTATGCAATTATTTGTATTTATATAAACAAAAATATTTAACTTTTTGAGAAAATTCATATTGATATTAAAAATTATATATAATATATATTACATGTGGCATTTGAGAAGCAGTCATGAAGTGGAATTTTGCAGGAGACATAATTTACATGAGATCTAAAGCACAGCCTACATTCCAGCTCAGCCTTTAAATATTCTTACCTTTTATATTTTCCCCTCTTTATGAAAGAATAGATAGTAGGTGACCTCCACAACCAAAGTTGATGATTTCTTCTTCATTTTTCAATTTCCTTTTTTAAAGTTATCAAAAAGTAGCAATTCATTTTCATTCTCTCTATGAACTTACACAAGATCCTACACAGTAAGCTTACTAAAAGAGAAGGATATCAAGAAGAGTGAAAAATAATATATCTCTTTTGAAATTTCTTAGGATTCTTATGGTGCCACAGGGCTTGAACAGGATCCTAAATCTCTCTTTTTGCAGGGTGGGAGAGGAAGCAGTCAGGAAGCAGAAAAGAGACCGTGACTGAGATTCCCAACCCTTCCCCACCCCATGTAGGGAGCTTCAGAGCAATGTGTAGAATTGATGTAAGACATGCTATTCCTTTGTAAAAGCATCAAAAATATTAAAATACTCCTATTATCTGTGCTTAGCCTCCAGCTTCTTTTAATGATCTTCCCAGATCTCACAAGAACATAGACTAAATCGACTGTATGAGTTCAAATGATAGCAACACAGTGACAATTAATGGTTCTTGTCAGGATCCATAAATTATGGCATCTTACTGCTAGTCTTTTTTTAAAGATTTTGGGCAGCTTATTAAAGCGTCTAGCCTTCACTCCAATGTGGCCTTGAAAAGGAAAGAAATAAACAACCAATCAAGTAGAAATTCTCTTTGGCTTAATGCATAGTCCAGTAGTACACACATTGCATTTATGAGAAAAGAGCCCTCTTCATCTGACATGTGAACTTACATTCTTTTAATCTAAATTTGTTGTGCTCATCTTTTACCTTTGTTAAATTTAACCTGGATTCTATTCTGAAAAAAATCATACATTTTTCAAATACCTAAATAGATGAAAATATCTCAAGTTTGTGTGTAAGATTCTACTCCTCCTTTTGGTTAGATACCCTAATAAAGTTTATCAACTTGTTTTTAAATGAAAGAGAATAATGATCTCTATTACACAGAGAACTTATTAGTGTCCTATAGCAAAATTGAGGGAGGATTTTTCCTCACAAGTTGAGGGACAAGGTGAAATTGAGAAAAGATATTTGTAAATACTCAAATAATCATAAGAGATCAAAGTAAATCTATGTGAATTTTTGAACTTGAAACCCACCTTTCTCAAAATTGCAGGATTGAAAAAATTATTTATGTGTTGGCTTCTTCTTACTGCAACCAACCAACTAACTTGATACTGTTAACCTTAGTGCCTTTTGGCATGTTAGTAAAGTAACTAAGAGTTTTTGTTCAAATCCTGACTGTTCCTGAGCTAGCTATGTGAGTTTAGGTAAGTCACTTAAAATCACTGCATCTGTTTCTCACCTGCCCCAAAAACGCAATAGGAGCATCCCACCACAATGAGGTTTTTCACTTACTAAATGCTGAATGCGTACAGGATATTTAACACTTGTGAATAGTAAGTGCTTTATTAATGTTAGTTATTAGAAACATTGTTTTCTATATTTCCATCTCACCTCATATAACCCTGACCAAACCAAGGAGTCCAAAGACTAGATAGATTTCTGTTGCCCAGATTTGCTGTAAACTTAACAGTGTATCTTTGGGCTATTTACGTAACCCTTATGATTCTGTCTCCTTAACCCACAGATGAAGCTTCTTGTCCTAATAGTCTTTGTGGGCATGTTGACGTTTTCCCTCATTACAGGACATCAGACCCCAAAGAATATCAGGTAGTAGGTCAGGGTTGCCTACAATCCTGACAACAAAGTGACTTGTGTCTTTTAGATTGTAACCTCCCTCTGGCTGTCCAAGGCTGGTCCTTACCGTGTTTCCCAGGTCTGACTCCCTAATCATCCATCCCATGCCTCACAATCTGCCCCTTTTCTCCAACCTCAACCTCCTCAGGGAAAAACATACTTGCTCTGGACCCAGGTTTCTGAGTACCAGAGTTTTGATATTAGTTGATCTGGCAAACACATCTACAGTAAGTTGCAGTAAATGCTAATACTATGTGTTGTTATTTCCAGAAAAGATGTGCTTGTTTGTTTTCTAATTGAGGGATAAAGTAGAGGGAAAGGGAGGACTTTCAGGCACTGTGGCAGAGGAGGTCATTGAGCGAACAAGAAGAAGGCTATCCCTGGGCAGGCAAAATGCATTATTCTGTATTTGGTGCAAGGCAAGTCAGACAGTGTGTACCCCTATACCTATCCTGAGATGACTAGAATTTAGAGACTAGCTATTCCTGTGTTTCAATTCCGGTACGGAAATGACAAGTCAGGAAATTCTCAGCATGCCAGGACTCACCGGAGGTGTTGCTATTCTTACTGTCACATATCTGAGACCACTATTAACCACTGAAATCTAGAATTGCTCATAATCTTTCTCTCTCTCTCTCTTCCTCTCTCTTTTTCTTTCTTTCTCTCTCTTTCTCTCTTCCGAGTCCTGCTCTGTTTTATTTCTATATGAGGTTATATGGAAAAAAGAAAACAAAAATAGCTTATTACCTGGAATATAATTGAATCAGCATTTTGGATTTAAAAATCTATGATAATTATAGCAAACTATTTTAAATAAATAAACGATGAGTCATTCTTGTTCTCTGACATGATTAAAATCCAGAAATCATTTATTGGTCCTTAATTTACTATTTGTGTTTGTTTTGAAATAGAAATAAAGGCAAGACAGTTTACCATTTCCTGTATGTGTCTTTGCTACAACTTAGTCTCAAAAAACAATTTAACCAGAAATACACCTGAAGATATGCTGTTAAATTAGTTAAAAAATTTAACACTTACTGAGATAGACTAAGACAACATACTGTTTAGAAAAGAAGAAAAAATGGAAAGGTGACAGTAGCTTTTCAGTATTATTATGTGAAAAATCACAATCAATAGTTTCCAGTTTTATGTAAGGTGGAACAATGGATTATCATGGACCTATGTTATATCATAGTTCTACATATTTTTTAAAAACATTATTTCAGCCCTTTGTTGCTAGGAGTTTTTGTGTACAGGCTGGATGACCACTGGACAGAGAAATTGTAAAAGACATTAAAATATTGAGGGCAGGTTAAATCTAACACTGAAAAAAATAAATATGGGAGTCCCATTTTGTTAAATCCGATGTTTGAGATACTTTTTGAATTGAGTTGGGGATACAAAAACACAGGAAACAATGTAACTTGGTGTTATCTTGTGTATGGAGCCAGCCTAACTGGGGTTCAAACCTCATTGCTTTTATATAACATAAACCAAGATATGTAAACTTCATCTCTGTCATGCAAAAAATAGGTGAAGTAATAATGCCCAACATAAGGGAGTTATTGCAAAAGTGGAATCAAACAAGATTCTATATAATGCATCATGCTGGGCACAGAGTAAGAACCCAGTGAATGAGGGTTTATGATTTCTGTGGACAGTCTACCTGAAGACTGCAAGAGAAATAGCAATAATATGAGAAGGTAGCAGCTGGGAAAGTGCAAGCAATGGCAGAGAGGGAAGGAGGCAGATTGACCAAATGGGAATGTGAATGATGAAAATAGAGAAAAAAAAATCAGAGTAAGAAAAGGGGGGAAAGCTTTCTCGGAAAGTTGTGTGTCATGGGAAAACAACTCAAGGTAAAAGTCTCTGTCCACAGAGTGGCCTAGGTGTCCGATTCCTGTGAGCTCATCTCTTACTCCTCTCCCCTGCTCACCCTCCTCTGCTCTCTCTTCCTCCCTGGGGTACACAAATGTGTCAGGAATGCTTCCACCCTTGGGCCTTTGCCATGGCTGCTTCTCTCCTTAGGTTCCAGCTAGCGGCAGGAGCATTCCTTACCTCTTAATTAAATCTTCATTCCAATGTCTAGCACCATCTCAGTGAGACCTACACTGACCACAAAAGAAATACTACAACTCCCCTCCTCCTGCCCCAATTCTTCTCATTGTTTTATATTTTTTTCATAGCAGTTGACACATAATCAACTTTCCATATGCTTAAAATTAATTGAAGTATTTTTACATTGATTGTCTGCCTTACTAAAATGTAAACACTCTGAGGTCAGAGATTTTGTCTGACTTGTTCATTGACATTATCTCAGCGCCTAGAACAAGGTCTGGCACATGGCTGGTGCCCAATAATTTTTTTTTTTATTCATGATGAAAACGGAAGGGAAAAAAGGAGGAAGAAACTAATCCCAGACTCAGGAAAAATATTTTCTAATTTTCCATTTTAATTAGCATTCCCAGTGCACACTAGAAAGGTCTCAACATCTAATTATATTTAAATTATAACTGTTAGCTTTGAGTTTTAATAACATCATTTGCCTTTGATTCTACTGTAACCAGCTCTAAATAGAATAGAAGTTGAAACACTATAAACAGAGAACCTCAACTATGTGTACTAAAAAGTGTTCAATATTGAGAACTCTAAAAATATGTTGGCTTCTAAAAATTAGCTAATTATGCAAAGTGTCTATTTACATGTTTGGTTATATACCAACAATATTCTTTAATTCATAAGGCTTGTCTCTTGACATCTAGTTGAAGTATCTGAAGCCCTGATATCTAGCAATTAAAATTATAGTGGAAGCAACTGGTACAGACAAAGCACAGATTCTGTCACACTTGATCACCTCTTTCCATATCGTGCTCAGCCACCCTTAATGAGGAAAGATGGAAAATGTCTACTGCTTCTTAAAGTGAGAATTTTCCCAAATTGGAGTTAAACTTAAGAAAGTAGTTCTTCATTAGGTAAACATAGTAATTGACTTTTATAGCCTTTTTGAAAGTACATATGTATGTATCCTTTTTAAATCTAGAAAGAAATGCATTATATATGAATGAATGAATAAGCAATGAGTCTGCTGTGTTTCTTTCCATAGGCATCCAAAATAACAGTATGCAGTCATGTCAGGAGCACCAAATAGTCGAGTACTATTTTCAGAACAAATGTTACAAAGTATTATTTTAATCCGGCAATGTTTCACTGCCTTTTAGCCATGCAAAAGTATACTCTGCCATCTCCTCCACATTCCATTATCCAGCATCCTAAATCCTGACCCAAGTCAGTGAAGTGAACGGATAATCAACATGAAGCAGAGCATTTCTAGAAGAGCACATGGAATCTCGAACAGTTTTCAGTGCATATTAATGGTGTTTACATTATTATTTATTAGGGTGTGCATTAGAGTCAAATGTTATACTTGAGGTTATCACTACTTGAGAAGGATTTGGAAAACTTAAGTTTAGAGGAAATTACAATATTAAATAAGAGATAGAAGATAAGATCTATATGGAAAATTTATTGAAACACACTATTTGTTGAAATAACTAAGTGACAATCCTCTGGAATCCAGGGATCCTTGTCTTCTCAATCCTTGTCATATGGCCACTGCCATCAAAGAATAATTTTATCTCATTAATGGCAGCTCAAGAAACCTGGCGTGCAGTCACTGATAGATAATGACAGCTTCTGAGGCTGTACACCAAGACAGTGCCGTAGTGGAAGAACGACAACATCACAGTTAACTTCTCCGGGCTGGAGGGAAAAAAAATGAAGCTCTGTTAAGTAATATTCCTTGCTATTTTATTCAGATATAATCCAAGTCATTTTTTTCCTTTAAAATATAAAATGAAAACAATAATCCATGAAACAGAGGAGAAGCTCTATCCTTCAACTTCTGTGTTATAGTGTTTTATCTCTCTTATAGGAAAGCCAGGTCCCGATTAGATCCAGCATTCTTCAATCTTAATGGAGTAAATTGTGACTCAAAGGAAGCCTAAAGTAAATGTTCTTAAGTAGATGTGATCTCACCCTCCGGGGCAAGTTTTTCTAACCCACAGCCCATGGGCTGCATACGGTCCAGGACAGCTTTGAAAGTGGCCCATCACAAATGCATAAACTTTCTTAAAATAAATTTGTAAACTTTCTTAAATTATGAGGTTATTTTTTGAGATTTTTTTTAGCTCATCAGCTATTGTTAGTGGTAGTGTATTTTATGTGTGGCCCAAGACAATTCTTCTTCTCCCAATGTAGCCCAGGGAAGCCAAAAGGTTGGACACCTCTGCTAGTCTAGGGAATATTTGGCACTCTCTGGAGACATTTTTGGAGATGTTTTGGGTGGGGGCAGAGGTGTGCTTTTGACGTCTAGTGGGTACAGGCCAGGGATGCTGCTAAACATCCTTGATGCAGAAGACAGCCTCCTACAACAAAGAATTATCCAGCCCAAAATGCCAACAGTACTGAAGTTGAGAAATCCCAGACTAAAAGTTCTAGCAATATTCAACAAGAAGTTCAGTCACTTAGGAAATAATTCCCACAGCTGCTCCTCTCTGTGCACCTTGTATTAGAGTAATCATGAGGGTAATGGAGCAGTAGATGAACTTACCTCTATGTTTGGAATCTCAGCACTTTACATGCAGTGTTTAGTATAAGCAATGAGGGGCAGTCAACTCGCCCTTCTCTAAACACAATTTATTATTTTATTTTGAAAGATTTAGACTTCATAAAGCTTTAATATTTTACTGAGATTTCCAGGTTTTTTTTTCCAAAAGAGAACTCTTACCTTGCGAAGCTGTCATTTGATAAGACTAGGACATCAGTAAAACTTTAATGTTGACACCAATTAGCCATAACCTGCAAATTGAGTATTTCACAAGGGTCAAGTTCAGCCAATAGTTCTGGGCTCTGGTTTCTATTAATACTCAAATCAAATATAGTCATCAGAGCTTGAGAATCAATAATAGATTCTGGCTTCTTGTTATCATTGACTTCTTTGATAAGTAATTTTGCTGAGAACATATTTGAGTTTAAATTAACAACCATTTCCTATATACTGTGCAGTGATTAATTAACTAATCTGGGCATTAAAAGTCAAGACTTTTAATCTCAGCTTTACCACTTGTTGTGTGACCTTAGTTAAAAAAAATCAATTAAACCAATATTTGCCTCTTATTTAAGATGTGGGTAATACTTAAAACTCCTGTGAGCAGTGAAATAAATATTGGTGTGATAATTAACATATAAATTGCCAAATAAATTGCAGATATCAAGACTAACTCCCCTCATCTTTGATGACTTCACATGTGTTTGAAACTTACCATGGATTGAAGTTTCCAGAGCTTAAGAGAGTTTTCTCCAGGTCTACACTGGTAGCAAATGGTGAAACTAGAAAGACATTTAAGTCTTCTGACCATGAATCCAAGGCTTTTTGTGTATAGTATTCTGCTCCTTCAAATCTATACCATCCAAAAATTTGCAAGCATGCTTTCTCAGCATGTCTAAATGTGCCGTAATTATTTGCAGACAAACATTGAAAGAAAATTATTTGGAATGCCATGTCGATTACAAAGGATTAGAAATAATTTGTGTATTTTGTTGACTTCCTACTCTATCTCACATATTAATTACTCTTTATATATGTGCATATATTATATATTATAGTATGTTTTATATTTATTATTGCATTTATTATATGTTATCTCCCCCACAGGAGCACCTCCTCATGAGTTCCTCAGAGTCCCAAGACTCTCTTGTCTTGAGGCTGGTTGCTCTTCAACATCCTTTGTTTTATTGATTTATTAATTTATTGGCTTATTGATTTTAGAGAGGGGATCTCACTTTGTCACCCAGGCTGGAACAAGGTCCTCTACCTTGAACTTCTACTATGCAATTCTCCCCACACATTTCAAGAAATTCCCATCTTCTAACTATTGGTGCAATCTCACCCTTCAAAGTCCATCTTCTCAGCCCTGGAAGTACATAACTCAGATTCATATCTGAGTCAGAATAATCTTTTGTGGGTTCCAACAAGACAGAGCAGAGGAGGCTTCCGTACTCTAAGTAGCACAGAACATTTCAAGGCAAGCATGAGCACTGCCAGGCTCTCTGAGGGTTCCCTACAGTGTAGTAGCACATCTACCACATTACTCTTCTGAGTGTCCAGTGGGGTAGCTGTTAAATTACACGTACATCCTGCATGCCCATTTTATCCCAATATGTGAGTCCTCGGAGAAAGTTGTCTAAACTGTCAGTCGAGTCCAATTAGTAAGTGAAAAATTCTGTGAAAATTGGGACAAATAAGGTAACCATGAATCCTGGCCAGGCGTGGTGGCTCACACCTCTAATCCCAGCACTTTGGGAGGCCGAGGAGGGCAGATCATGAGGTCAGGAAATTGAGACCATCTTGGCTAACACAGTGAAACTCAGTCTCTACTAAAAATACAAAAAATTAGCCTGGTGTGGTGGCGCACCCCTGCAGACCCAGCTAGTTAAGAGGCTGAGGCAGGAGAATCGCTTGAACCTGTGAGGTGGAGGTTGCAGTGAGCCAAGATCATGCCACTGCACTCCAGCCTGAGCCACAGAGTGAGACTCCATCTCAAAAACAAACAAACAAAAAAATAAAAAACAAAAACCATGAATACTGGCTTTACCTGTCAGGGTGAATGTTTTTTGCCTGTGCCTTCATAGATAACTTTAGTGGATCACTGGGAGAGCCTGTGTCAAGAGTGGCCAACTAAGGCACAATTCTAAAAAAGACAAGACTATCTTCTGCAGTTTTTAGGATCATTGTCTTTAATAGTTTTGTTGTCATTGGAAATTACACACTATATTATAAACTGATTAAGCATTGAATACATTATCATGTATTTAATAAGAGCTACTTCTGATCAAATGTTATTACTGGTGGCCTTTGTGAAACCTGCAAATTTTTGCCTCTGTGTTTTATTCTATTCTGTATCTGGTTCCTAGACCTTTATTAACACCCAGTATAGACTGAATAAAAATATTTTCACTTGATATAATTTTAATAACCTAATTTATGCTTGTTTCTTTCATACATATTCATATGAAGACCACATAACCCCCAGAAAAATGGAATTTATGCTATGAATTGATTAGCATATCAAGCACTTGCATCAGATGCATACAAAATGCATGTTCTTCAATATGAACAACTTCTAAATCCCACCTGTTACTGTAACAGTCTCAAAAAATAAAACAGCAATGGCAATATGATAGTTAATTTTTAAGTTTTACACATTAAAACATCTGTAAAAAGTAAGGAAAACTTATCATCTAAGATTAACTTATTATCTTATTTCTTTTATATGTAAAACCCTTGAATTTAAATCTTGCTTTCAAGAAGACAAGGAGAAGAAAGAACTATTAGATAATATGAAAAGCACATGACTACCTCCCATTAGAGAGTTTCTTTCACAAAAATTAAGAAAAGGGTCAGAAGAGCAAAATTATGCTATTCTTATCATGGATAGCATACCTTAAGAGCAGAGAAGATTGGGAGGGGACGAGTGTTTACTATTCAAAGTAAAAGCCATCATGTTGCTGCAAGGAAGAGCGTGTTTTAACTTTGCTTTGTGATTTGAGCATTTTACCAGGTTGTAAGAGTTGAAAAGCTCTGAGTCTCATTCAGTCATTTAAAAGGAAGTGAAGGGAAGGAACTGCTTAATGCCAAGTCTAACTGTCCTAGTGTTTGTATTAAGATGGAGCTACCCAAAGTTCTTTAAAGTATGAGATTTTGGTGGTGTAAGAAAAAAATCAGACTTCATTTTGCATTCTACTAGTCTCTCCTTTTGGATTATTCTTTACACCTTTGAAATGTCCAAGTCACTCAGGGATAGCTATTTGTAAGCTGCCACTATGAGATGACATTTAAAATGAATGAAAAAGATATAGACAACATCCTCTCTAAATCAACAAAATCAACCTTGGCTTGAAAGCTGGTGTGGAAATGCTCATTTTCTGCCCCATTCTTCTGTGCATATGACATTCTGGAAATTATACATTCTGTTTTACAGAACTAAATATTTATTACCAGAGGAAAATAGTTTATTAATTACAGCCAAAGGCTGCTTTGATTAAATATACAATTAATTAGCTATGCTAAGCTCATCCATCCCAGAGCTCCTAATATTTTCAGCCCGATGATTCTTCTAGTACTTTTAATTAAAGTTGTTCTAAAAAGCCACAAGTTAGCTGCATGTGCACTTAAACTGAAGTTATCTCTGCAGTGTTTCACTGGTTTCCGTATGCCATGTAATTAATCTTTAGTGATTAAATGTACATAAAATCATCGGAGATGCAAAGTAATTTGTGCAGACATGGAACAATGGAGAGCTTTTACTGGGCCTTGGCAGGATTGTTTTATCTGCTGAAAATTATTTCAAAAGCATACAGATGTTAATTGTTTGAAGGAAGTAAATGTACAAAACTGTGCCCTTCTCCCCCACTCTTCCCAATAAAGCTAAATAAAATCAACAGTATTAGTATAGAAAAATGTTGTGGCAATTTGAATTTAAGGATATGATGACTCTATTTGGTGGAGATGCATCCACTTTTTTGCCCTGTCTTGTTTGCTTGCTGAGGCAACCATAGTGTCATGTAAAACACGGTTTTCAGAAAGTGCCGCCCCAAATATTATTGCCTCGTTGTACACGCGTGCTCTCAGATAGACCTGAAACCTTCAGTTGGTTACAGCTCTCCATACACACCAGCTGCTGTCTTAGGGAAATCCTGTTTGAATCACTCATAGTGATTGTGTCCACGAAGGTAAAAGCAGGTAAGAACCCAGGTGGTCTTTTTCACTTGGAACTTTGTCCTATCTTATCTCAGTGGGCTGCTGAATTTTTGTAAGGCAGCAACAGCTTTACCTCAAAGGTGGCCTAGGCTGGAAAATTGGCAGGCACTAAGTCACCTCCTTTCTGAGCTTTTCCTGATTCACTTATATTAAAAAAATAATGGGGGGGGGGGGGGATTCTCTTTACCGAAGTTTTAAGCTGCATCAAGAATAGCGCTTATTCATGCATATGCATACATTATTATACATTTTTGGAACTGAGGTAATCCTTGGAGAGCATTTTGTCTAACCTATTCTTGTCACAGAAACATTTTTTTTTTCATTTTGCAACTGGAGTTTCCTAGTCCTGGGAACATAAGTTAGAACAATTATCCACACGGTTATGAATGGGGATCAGGCAGTTGATTCACCACTTAATTGTAATCTTATGAACTACTTACTGTATTTACTAAAAGGAAATAGGAGAATAAACTTCCCACCAATCATCTTGTTCAAGTTTTAGAGCTTCTATGCTAAATATTTTATTGATGTTTAAAAATAATTAATATGAATGTATAGAAAAATCCTGGGTATTTTTTCACATACTGTCATCTTCAGCAAGTCGCTTAAGTTATTTAGTTTTTTAACCTATAAGATGAATATAATAATTTCTGCACCTCTAGGGGCAGATAGTACCAAGCAGCATGTGTGACACAAATAGTAAGCACTCAACAAATTTTTGTTACTGTTGTTGTTATTATAGTCTATTTCAAGGTGCACTTAGAGACGACCATGTCGATGAAATTACTGGGGCAAATTCCAACTATTCTACAGAAAATAGCATCAGTTGCTATTTTAAATGCATTTACTTTATTTTTTTTGCCTTAGGCATCAATCTATGTTTCATTAATATAGAACAAAATATTTCTTTTCTAAATTCATGAATTTGAGAAAGTTAAGGGCATGGTGTTGGGAAGGTTATGGGCACAAGTTCAGGTGGTTTTACTTGCAGATGTAGAAGCTTGTGAATTTCCCTTAGGGTTTGGCCTTTCTACTGTGATTTCATGTCATCGACTGAACTCAACAAGTGTCAGGCTGCATTCAAATGGCAGAATTGATTGTTGAAAGTGATTTAAGCCTCCTGCTTCTCCTAGGAAACTGGTTGCTTGTTCAAATTTTGTCCTGTCCTTTCAAACTGATGTGAAATACCACTCATTGTGTAGGCACTAAGTTAAAAATGCTGGTATTGAAAGGGACAGTTGTATGTCATGCAAGTTCTACTTTCTTATGTTAATGTTCACGTTGCACAACTTCTATATATTCTCTTTGGTAACATACCTTTCTAAGTTTATATCCTACACAAAGGTATAATGATGCAGGTGGAGGACCTTAGAAAGTATAAGCATGTGTGTTTGTGCATGTGTGTGTGTGTGTGTGTGAAAAAGAGAAAGAGAAACAGAGAGAGAGATTGAATGTGTTTATGGTGGAACAGTTACCCAATTGGCTAGGTGGGTAATAACTGGAAAAACTGAGTTTCAGAATATTGGAAGAAGTGAATTTTGATTTCTAAAATAACCTCTGAAAATGTAAGTCTTCAAGGGATGGGCAACGTCTACTTGGAATGCCTTTATATACCTAAAATTCAACCTCTACAGCTTGTATTTCTGCATGATGTGGATTAATTGATGGGAATAGATACCGAGGCTGGCTGTTATAGAAAATCTGCCAATCTGAATCCATGGGGCCCACTGAAATCCATGTGAATGGCAGCATCAGGATACCATTTTACAGCTCTCTTCATCCTCCTCCAACTGGACTATCCACACTGTCCCTGTCTTGACTCAAGTACCCATCATTTTTCCCACTAATTTCCTAAATGGTTTCCCTGCTTCCATTCAGTTATGTCTCACCACAGCCTTCCAAGTTTTATACCCCTAAACCTAAATGAGGCCACACTACTTTTCAGATGAAAGGTATTTTTAAAAATCCTTTACCATGACCCATGGAGGACATTAGGATCTATGTTAAAGCTGTCTTTCTCTACAACCTCTTCTCCAAGACTCAGTCACCCCAGACCTCTCGTGGTCCCCAGAGGACTTACTCTTTCATCCCTCAACCCTGGGGTTCTTCTCCTTTCTCCCATCTGTGCAGTTTATAAAGTTTTTCATCTCATCAGACCCACCTCAAACGTCAAAGTCCTGGAGTCACATCCCAATAGCACAGGCATAGTTAGCCCTTTGTGCTCTTGCAGAGCTGTTAATACCTTCCTTTCAGCTTTTTATGAGTTTGGTTACAATTATAGATGTATATGTTGTTTTTCCCAGATTGTAAGAGCAGGTGCCTTTCCTTGCTCAGCCTGTTACACTCATTTACACTCAGCTTCCACAACGTTCAAATGGGGATAACATACTTACCTCCCATGACTGTTCTTGGATGTGATTGAGATAATATAGGCCAAGGGCTTGGCTCAGCTCCTGGCACTCTGTGAGTGCTCACTCAGTGCGAACTAGTATTACTGTCATTGTCACTGCCAGGAATGTAACGTGTATCCCCGGAGAGTAGCCTCATCTCTGTCACTCAAGAGTTACCCAGGAAGGAAGGAGGGAGGGAAAGAAGTGTTATGGATCACCACCATAGCACTGTGCCGGCTGCCCTAGCTTTGTTTTTATTTGATCCTATCTGCAACTCTGAGTGGATATTATTATCCCCTTTTCCACATGAAGAAGTAGAGGCTCAGAGAGTTTCAGTAACTTTCTCAAAGTCACAAAGCTAGTCCCCAAAACTGTGTTTAGGCCCAGTTCTGAGTGATTCCCACATCGATGGTCTTTTCTGCTACAACAATGAATGACAGGGCATTGAGGCGTTTAAGAGCAGAGCAGCCCTGACCTTTGCTTGCCACTCAGAAATAATTTGTACAATACATTTAAGTCAAAGGAATAATGTGGACAACTGGGCTACAGAATGGAGCTGGGAAGTGAATGTAATGCAGTTTGCATGGTGAACACAGGTGATTTTAGTGACAAGTGCAATCATATTTGTTTAAACATGGTTCTTGATAAAGAAATATATGAAAATGTATTAAACAGATAATTATTTTCAAGTATGTGCCAAGCACATTTTTAGGCCCTGAAACTATAGCACTAAACACAATTTCCAGTTTCTTATCATTCAGTGCGTTTTGTACAGAAGCATTTAAATAGTGAAGCGTTATGTTGCCCTCATGGATAGGGTATAATGAACCTCTGGTGAAGATACTTTACCATCTTCTTTCTCATTATGACAGACACCCTGTTGTTGTAATTCACTGTTTCCTATTCCTTTATGTGGTACAATTTATTTCGTTTATTTAACAAATAGGTATTTTCTAGCTAGTGCTAGTGTGGCTAAGTTGCAAGGTAGATTTCTACATCCTTTTATGCTCTCATCACAAAGATGGGACAAAAAAGATCTTGTCCAAGGGCTAAAAGCACATTTCCTCTTGTTCAATGGATATGAAAGATGAATAGCTCTGTCCAAATCCTCAGTTGTTGATGTTGTTTGCAGGATTTTTTTTAAGAAACCTGAGTTGTTTAATGACAATGACATTTTTTTCCCAATGAAATAATTTGAGTTTATTTCAAGTGTTTATTGTATATATGCCTTATGCCTTTATATCCTTAGACCTGTTACAGAAAATTTTGTCTCCATCTGAATTCCTTGTTATGTTTTAAATACTTGGGTCTGATATGTCAGAACTCAGTGAATAGGTTTATTAATAATCACCTACATCAGTTTAGTATTACGTTAGGAAGTAAAAGGTCAGTAAGTAGTTGTTAGCCAACCATTTCATCAGTGGGATCTTCTCCAAAGATTTGAGTCATTTTTCACTGCATATAGAGTCACTTGAGATGTAAAAAGTCTTTTTGTAGTAATGAAAGAACTCCCACAATTAGCCAGGAGGCAGCCATCTATCTTTTTAAATAGCTCAGCTTGGAGAGCAGGATATCAGGTGATATTCAGTAGATGAATTGTTATGACAAAGATAAAGTTGGTGACACAAATCTGTGTTTTTTGCTTGTAGGGATATGTGTGTGTGTGTGCATGTGCACACAGAGAAAAAAAGACATTCATAATACAGTAAGAATTTGTTTTTCTAGAGATATGCAAAGAAACAAACTCTACAGGAAGCTATTCATCTATCAATTCCTTATAATTATTTGTGAACTCTAAATGATTACAGCATGAATCTATTTTTAACTAATAATAAATATAACAATATTTAGAAACTTTTTTTTCAGTTTCAGACATCAAAAAATAATGAGAATAAAAAATAATAATTTTAAGTTCCAAGAATAGTATAAAAATTCTCAAATATAATTCACCTAGGCTCCCCAAATTTTAAGATTAATTAACAGTTTACATTTGCTTAGGTTCTCAATCTCTCTCTCTCTTATCAAGTCATACATGTTAACATCACCAGTAATAGACAAATAAACATTACATGCCTCCTGATAAGATAGGCTGAAAAGGACACACCACCACTTCTGGACATTCCTGCTCAAAATACATAAATATATAACCTGAGTCTAATCAAGACAAACATTAGACAAACCCAAATGGAGTGATTGTCATAGTTTGTTTTCTGCTGATGTAACAGAATACCACATACTGGGCAATTTATAATTTTAAAAAATGTGTTTCTCACAGTTCTTGAGGGTGCTAAGTTCAATATCAAGGTGCCAGCATCTGGCAAAGGCCTTCTTTCTGTGTCATAACATGGTGGAAGGCACCACATGGCAAGAGAGAATGCCAGAGAGCAAAAGGTTTGGGAAGGAGAATAAACACATTGTTTTATCAGGAACCCACTCATGTGATAATAGCATTAATCCATCCGTGAGTGCAGAGCTCTTATAAACTAATCACCTCTGAACGTTTTCATATCTCAAACTGTTGCATTGGGGATTTAAGTTTCTAACATGTGAACTTTGAGGGACACATTCAAACCATAGCAGGGATATTCTACAAAATAACTGTACACATCAAACAACTATATAAATACTTTAAATTTGTTCTATGATCTCAATAAAAGTTATATTTTAAAATCTCCCTTAAAAATGTGTAAATTTGCTAAATCTGACAAACTCATAATCTCATTTTAGATGCAACTACTTTTGATAGTAAAGTTAATTTGCAAAGATAACAAATTTTAGCTCTTGCCACATTTTTGTTAAAGTCAGAAGAGTTTCATGTTTAGGGTCCCAGAAGAAAACAAATAGCATAATCAAAGCGTTTAATTGAAGAAAGTTTAATGATGGAAAAACTTACAAACACATGAGCAGAGTTAAGATAAAGAACCTAGGGAATAGTAAGAGAGAGAGAGACGTTCTTACTACCTGTAGACCTGGAGAGGGAAGGTGAGTCAGGATTGTGAGCAGAGCCAAGCAAGAGCTAGAGTCTTGGGGACTGGATAAAGACC
This sequence comes from Gorilla gorilla gorilla, assembly GCF_029281585.2. Lineage (NCBI taxonomy): Eukaryota > Metazoa > Chordata > Mammalia > Primates > Hominidae > Gorilla > Gorilla gorilla. Next base: position 59,779,400 of record NC_073234.2, on the reverse strand, counting down.
TGTAATACTCTCTAACCATTGGCTTAACCAAACAAAAAAACAGTAGAGATCCTGGGTGAGGCAGGGGTGCCAAGACAGAGAGCTGGGTAAAAAGAGCAGATTGTGGATCTGAAAGACAAACCAAAGACAACCAACTCATGTGCCAAAAAGCAGAAACTTCCATTTCTTTCTTTAAGGTGAGGGGAAATAAACTTATTTATAAAGAGGTTAATAAAACTATGTCGTGTGCATTTTAGTTTGTTTTCCTCAGTAAGAATCAGAACATATCATAACACATTTCTTAATTATAGGAATAATTCATATAAATATGCACTCTTCAAAGGTGTTAAACGCTTTGATGGGAAAGCTTAAAAGAGAAGTGTGACAGTGGGAACAAGGAAAGGAAGAGAAAATACAGAAGGAGGGATACAAAAAAAGCAAGACAAGGAAAAGATAATGAAAGGAAAAAGCAATTGCAACAGATACCTCCTCAAGATTACCTATAACAAAAATTATTCATTGGTTCGGGAACAGTTTGGATAAGTTCACAAATAATGGATCCATAACCTCTTCATATGAAAAATTAAAAATGAGTCCTGCTTGCATTTGAGAATGCCTTACCATCAAAGTGCTCTGTAGAAGGGGTCAGAAGCAACATACTGGACTATTGTGACCTCAGTGTCCCAATCTATTAACTAAATGTAATAATAGGCTTTTCAAATATCTCATTGGGGTGCTGGGAGTCCTCAATTCAATACTGTTACATACGTAAGCATTTTCAAGGCATTCAATTATCTTAGGTTGCAAATGGGTGTTATGTTAAATCAGATTGGTAGAGGCAAATCCCAAAATGTCACAAGTAATAGGTTAGGCAACAGTCTTTATTAAGGAAACACACAAGTCAGGAATCAGCAATACACAGTCAAGCAAGGGACCAGAAACTGTGGGCATGCAGTGGGTCTGTATTTCAACAGAGGGATCCCACCCTATTGTTGCTCTCTCTTATATGGAACATTGTCAGTAAGGGAACAGACTACTGGAGGTTCAGGCTGCCTGGGTTAGATATCACTTATTTTCATTTGTCTGAGAAAGCCAGCTGCCTGGCAAAGTCCCTGGGGATTTTGGAGCTAAGGGAAGCTGCAACACCCCATACCCAGGGAAATGAAGCTCCCAGTCTCTTGTTGTCCAGACTGACAAGCAGAAGAAGCCCCAGGATCACTTTAGGATAAGTCTGCTTATGTGTCACATGGAATAATCACCATATTCTCTTCCAAAAATCCAATTATAGCACTGTCCAAAGCAGAACACTGGACTAAATGGACTTCGGGGTTGATGCAATCTAACATTTCCTATGTACTTAGGTTCTGAAATTATATGAAGAACACAAACCTACATATCAGTGATTGTTTTGTTCATTGATAACCTTTTTTTAAAGGTCGAAGTTAATTTTAGTCAGGTTTCCTTCATACAATTTTGCAGATTCCTATTATGTGACTTCTTTTTATTATAAATATGTTTTACACTGTGCTATATTCCATTAATATAACAATGTTCAAATAGAGTCAATCATACCAAAGTTTAGGGAAAAAAAACAGTGAGCTGAAATTTCTTAAAATTAATTTGAAGATTGTATATGACAAGTGTTTTGATGAATATAGGGTTCAGATTATCTGAAATTCCTTCTCTACCAAACATTTTAGCAGCGATTTAAATATTGTTTCTTCCTTCTGTAAAATGTTACTAGATTGTGCTTTGGCAACACCTCCCTAATTATCAAATAGAGAATTGACTCTGTGTCACTTAGGGACTTCAGTCAAAATTAATTCCACAGTTACTAGTGAGGGTGGGAGATCTCGTAGACTAACCAGGTACAGGATCATGTCCAACCAGAGTTATAATACACAAGTATTTTATACTTATCCTCAATTTCAAATTCGGTTATATCAATTGTCCGTAATCCTTGGACTTCTACGCTTCTTTTATGGCGCATTCTTACATTTATTCTCCCTTGAAAGCCATAGGTGCTTAGAAGCCCTTATTTCTCATAAGAGGCGTGGAGGTTTGGAAACCCTCATCACTCTCTAACAGCTGACTCTAGAAATGGCTTCTCACTAGAGTGACTGAGTTATTCATGCACTTGTTAGCACTTCAAAAGAAAATCAAAAAAGGCTGTTTGTTTTCTGATATCCAAGAAAATTTTGCATGTGGTTGGATTTGGAGGAATAATCAAAGGGGAACAGCTCAAATCCAAGCTGAGGCCACTAGGCACTCTGGGGAAGTTATTGAAGAGTGGCCCAGATTTTGCAGTATATCCAAAAGGGTAGATTATTCATTAAACAGAAGCTTCATCAAACATTACCATGGTATGGTTTACATATGAAAAGCCCTCTTCTTTACTTAACATTTGCAAGTTGCTTATGGATTCATTAGCCCATCTGCCATAAGAAATGTATTCGCACATCTTTTACATTGATCACTGCAAAGTGATTGCTTTTTCTTTATCCACTTAAGATTATGCTATCAATATAATGGGAAATAATAACTTTTTAGAAACAGGATAATTATTTTTGTATCTAAAAATTTACATGTGTTTGTCACAAGCCATCACTTAAATATATAATCTTTAAGGATATTTGTCTGTGCTGATCTGAATTGATAAGTGCAGGGATGAGGCGAAGACCTTCTCAGAAAATGGTTTCCTATGATCAATTTTTCTTCTAGTTTCCTATCATCCATTTACTTGTTAATTCATTTGAATATATACCTTATAACTGCTTCAAGTTTCATATGATTAAGAATGATTAAGACTACCCTCTCCACTTTTTTTCTAATCCTACATTTAGTTTGTCTCGGGACAACCACATGTCACTGTTTATCCTAGAATTTCTCTCATTGGCATCATCCTTTCTTCTTTTTTTGCTGTTGCCAATTCTGATAACCTCTCGTTGCATAATGTGTCTGCTTTTTCATTTATCTCAAGTCCGGTGGCTTAATCATCATTTCAGAATCCAATCGTCCCACCCTGGGACTACTAGCCTCTTATCAAATATCAATCGCACGAATCTTTTCAGTTGTATGCTAGTTGCCCGGTTACAATGGAACCAAATCAGTCTGGGCCACAGCTATCGAAACGCCAGAAGTTATGGCAATAGAGGAAATTATTGCATATACTACTCCTGTTTGTTATGACACCCTATCCTCTCAATCATTCGATTTAACAGCCCTTTTGGAAAAAGGCTCTTTTCCTATGGTATGCTTAAATCAAATTGCTCTTTCTTAAAATCCTTCTGCATGCAAACTCAAACCCCATAACACATGGGTATTTTTTTCAGTAATCAAGTTACCTTGCACCCTCTTCCCTCGGTTTTGCTCCTAACCATATTCATATTTTCTCCTGAAAATCAACTCATCTGTATTCCTCCAGCAAAAGATCTTCCCACCTTTTACTGGACACCCGGAAATATTGGGTATCTACCCTTAACTGCCTATTTTAAATGGGACTCCTTTAATGGATAGTTTCTTCATCTTTAGTCTCTTCTCACAAAACAATTAAAAACTATATGTCATCCGTACAAGACTAAATTTAAGATTGAGACAAAGGAGTAAGAGGGAAGAGGAAAAAAGGGAAGGTGGGATGGAGGGACAGAATATAGTGGTAAAGAAATAGAATAATAAGTAAGGATATGGCAATATGAAACACCAAATATCTGTTATTGGTTTAAAAACTAATCACTTGAAAAAAAAAGAAGTTTTGCTGTTGTTAACAAACTTCTTCTAGAGGGTTAACTGTAGATATTCTTCCCATATAATTCTTCTCTCTAGCTGCAACTGATGATAACTGAGCAGAGCAATTGCCAGAAAATCCCAATTAAGCTCTTCTTTTCTTTTCTTGGGAAAGGCATAATATATAAAATGGTGACCTTTTGATGGGCTAACAGTATGTTGATGAACTTCAAGTGAAGTGAAAAAAAAAATGTGTTTAGGATCATCAATGCTTGCATTTTCTAAGGGATCATGTGTAGCAGTAGAGCATTTAAAGGTCATAGACTTCTTTACTTTGAGAGATATTAAATAGCTTATGAAAATAGAGGTCAGCTGCATGATAACTGGAAGAAAAGAGCATTCCCCAATAGGCAAGTAAGATCTTGAGATTACATTGGCTGTCCTTTTTTTAAGATTGTATTTGATTGTTCTTAGAGAAAAGAATGAAATTTGCATATAAATTTCATGATAATAAATAAATGAATGTATAGGTCATATAATAAATAGCCATTGATCTTGACATATGAACGCTAATATTGTTTGCACATACTAAGCATTACAATAATGATTTCACAGCCTCAAATACTTTTCAATGATTTTTATATTTCCTCAAAAAAAACTATACTCTTCTGGATTTTGCAAAAACAATCCTACTTAGCTTATAGTAACACAGATAAATAATCATTATCAGTAGGAATCTCACTTTTTAAAAATCTCTGTTGCTTCGAAGATCACTAAAGCAAATAAACATTCAGAACACCAGGAGTAGGTTAACATGTAAGGCTGAGGAAAAATGAGCCTTGCCTTGTCTTGGGGAAAAAATAGGTGAATGGTATTTATCTGTCTACTACCTATTGAAACACTTTGTGCATTAGTAGAATTTAATGTACAACTGGAAGAAACCCTGGTCACGAGTTTTCCACTTTACCTTCAGATATTGGATAAAGTTGCCTCAAAAAAGTGGTCTTATTTCACTCTACCACTATTAGGGATTCCTCTTGATGCAAGGCTTATAGGAAAAGATAACATGTTGACACAGTTCCAGTAGATACATTAAATAGTTGATAAGGCCAGGAGTGGTGGCTCATGCCTGCAATCCCAGCACTTTGGGAGGCTGAGGCAGGTAGATCACGAGGTCAGGAGTTAGAGACCATCCTGGCCAACATAGTGAAACCCCGTCTCTACTAAAAATACAAAAATTAGCCTGGCATGGTGGCATGCGCCTGTAATCCCAGCTACTCGGGAGGCTGAGGCAGGAGAATCATTGAACCTGGGAGGCGGAGGTTATGGTGAGCTGAGATCATGCCACTCCAGCCTGGGCAACAGAGCAAGACTCCATTTCAAAAAATAAAAAATAAAAATAAATAAATAAATAGTTGATAACAGACTGTGTGACTGAGATTTCTTTTCAGAGAGGGAAGGGTGTGGGTTCCTGCAGGAACAGATCTTCACTAAACTGAGGGTACATCCTGAAGCAGGAAGGCTGAGGACAAAAGAGCAATTTTTACCTACTGCATCAATTCTCACACAGCAGTCTGACCTACCACTTGATTATCTTCCACAATCTGGAATGTATAAATACTGACCACAATATGAAACATACGGGATGATATTATTCAATGAAAGGAGCTAGATTTTATGTTGTGCTTTTTTGTTCTGGGATTTCTTATATCATCTGCTGTCTACATGTCCTCAGGGGAGACAGTAGTGGCCCCGGCCTGAGCACCTGTCATACAGCAGAAGCTAAAGGAATGAGTGTGATCATGTCCATAGGTGTCTCATGTCCACATACCATCATGTGCCCCAAGTCAGATATTCCAAAGTGTATCAATGAAAACTCAGTGATAATTTTTCAAGTTTAGTTCATGAAAAAAAGAATCAGACAGAGAATGCATAGATTAGTGAATGTGTTCACACTGGTAAACACCCAGTCAAATCTCCACCTGGGGTTTCTTACTAGTGATTCAAGAGCAAGAACTGAATTGGGACATATTTTGCTGGTGAAGAAGCTTAATTGCTCATTTTTTGAAGGCACATCAACTCTTTCAGGATCCATTGAGTAAATTAGCTCCTCCAGGTCATTGAACCTGTCTCTACATGACGTGATGATTTCTACCTGGCATTGTATCATTTACCCCAAAACGCCCCACACTTGCTCTGAGCACACACATATTCCTTGTCTACTCAGGGAGAGAGAATGTGCTCATTTGAATGTCAGCAGTTTCTCTACAGCTGCAACTCAGTGACTTCTTTTGCTTCTTTTTTAGGCACCCAGGGATCTCTAAGGGTTTGCTGGTGCGTAACAGTTATCAGTGCCTCACCAACAGGCGGGTGGCTTAGTTAGCTGTCTAGAAATGGTATAGTTTCAGGGATATTGGGCACAGTATTGTGCCACCAGATAGCTCTTCATATCTGCAAAAACCAGCATTATTGATTCAGCTGGGGCGAGAGTCATAAAGCTCTTTCAGGATTCTAGAGTCCTTTATTAAAACACAACTTCCGCTAAAAGGCTGTGTTATCAGGACTCATTTTAGGGGAATAAATTGACAAATATTTGAGAGTGGTCTGTTTTGCCTCCCACAAGGTTGCTAGGGAAAGTGTGTAGGTGTTTTGGGAGCCACAGAGGTTGGGAAACATTACTGGCCCTTGGTAAGCTGGCATAGGAGAGTCCCACAAAAAGAATAATTTTTCTCTCCCAAATGCCAATGGTTTCTGCCCCTGTTGAGAAGCAATGACTGAGGACAAAGGGAGACTTCACCTCATTCTCTGTAATGTCCAGGGCTACCTTGGAGAGTCATGAATTGGTAGAAATTAAAACAAGTGAGTATCTAGAGGGACATAATATACCCATTCAGAGGAATTTTAGAGCATTGCTTCTTTCAGTGAATATAAATATAAAGCCGGAATCTTGTGAGTATGCCAATTCTGATTCAGTGGGTCCAGGGTGGTGCCAGGGATTCTGTATTTCTAATCATCTTTCATGTGATGCTGATGCTGCTGGTCCACAGATCACACTTCAAACAGTGAGGATTTAGGATAAAATGTACGTGGGCAATAACATGGTCTTGGATTAAAACATTATGAATATGGAGGAAATTCGACAATATCTTAAAAAATTAAATTTTAGGCAAGTAAGACCTTGACTAAATATTGAAAATCTCACCGAGAGATTGATAGATCATGAAAAAGTAGGATATACTTAACATTTCTATCTATCTGAAGACTTCTGTGACCCTTTTCTGAAGCAGATGTGTTACTTAAATTTTTAAATCTTTGCTAATAGTTCTGCTGTTTTACTAGTTAACCAACTCCAGATACTTTATAAAGATACAGAAGTAATTGTTGTTGTAACCTCAGGTACTTCATCGTGTTGGTAAAGACTTCAGTAAAGGCCGGGCGCGGTGGCTCACGCCTGTAATCCCAGCACTTTGGGAGACCGAGGCGGGCGGATCACGAGGTCAGGAGATCGAGACCATCCTGGCTAACATGGTGAAACCCCGTCTCTACTAAAAATACAAAAAATTAACCGGGCGTAGTGGCGGGCGCCTGTAGTCCCAGCTACTCGGGAGGCTGAGGCAGGAGAATGGCGTGAACCCGGGAGGCGGAGCTTGCAGTGAGCTGAGATTGCGCCACTGCACTCCAGCCTGGGCGACAGAGCCAGACTCCGTCTCAAAAAAAAAAAAAAAAAAAAAAGACTTCAGTAAATATTAATATCTGATTAAATATTCCATTACAAAATTCATATCAGGGCTGATTGAAACCTCTCTCTGTCTTTTATTAATCTATCACGACAGCCTCTCTGATCTTTCCTCTGAGATGAACAATGTCCTTATATGTTTGTAGGTCAATGGGAAGGATCTTTCGAAGGCCACCCATGAAGAGGCAGTGGAAGCTTTTCGCAATGCCAAGGAGCCCATTGTGGTGCAGGTGTTAAGGCGAACACCTCTTAGTAGACCAGCCTATGGGATGGCTTCAGAAGTGCAGCTTATGAATGCCAGCACTCAGACGGACATCACCTTCGAACACATCATGGCTCTGGCCAAGCTTCGGCCACCTACCCCTCCAGTGCCAGACATCTGTCCATTCCTGCTCTCAGACAGGTATTTTTCTGTCATTTCTTCCAAAGCCCTGTTTGTTTCCATTTGTCACGTAAAGCAGATGTTGAAAAGAAGCAGTTCCACTAGCAGGTTGACAGTTATGGAGACAGGCTTCCCAGCTCTGTTTGGAAAATGTCTCCCCTGTTTTGATATGTGCAATTAGTTCTCAGTTGTCCCTGCTAGCTACTCTCCCTGACCCACATGGTTGCTCCACCTGGGTAATCATACTTGCTAGCTGCTATGAAAAATTCTGGCTCTGATTAGTTCATCTTCACATTACTAGCTGTCAAAAGCCTCATGCTACTCACGAACACTGGTCAGGGAAATCACTTTTCTCACCAAAGCTGCCAAAAACCTTATTAAGGCTCATGTGGAAGTGGCATCTTGGCACCACATTCTCCTCTGTGGGCCACTTCTCTCTCTTCCTTGCATTTCTCTTCTTGAAAGAGAAGCTAGGAAATTGATTTAATTAAAGTGCAATTCTCTGAAGAAAGCAATTACCCAATATATTGAGATATAAACAAAGGATCTTGGCTGTCAGAGAGTAAGTATAGTGCTATCAAATAAAGATCTATTCAAGGAATACTTCCTCCTGATTTTTGCCTAATTTAAAGGAAGTCAGAGAGATTTTATTCAAATAATCCTACTTGAACAGTTTTAAAAGTATGCTTGCCCAATTCATTGTGTTCTGTGAGCTTTCGAGCAAATATTCAAACATTGAGAGTTTGTTAGAGCAATAGTCTCCTTAGCCTGCATTTTCATCACCTACTCCAATCCGCTCTCTACTTTGTAAAACAAAGATCTGAGTCATGCCACTTTCCTGCCCTTTGATGGCTGGCTCCCATAAGCCCGTTTCAGTGGGTCACAGATGTACAATAGAATCACCTGGGAACTTTCAGAAGCTGTATCAGTACCTGAATCACTCCTTAGGCCAATTAAATGAGAATTCTTAGAGTAAGGCTTAGGCATCAGAAATTTTCAAAAGTCTCCCTAGGCAATCCTAATGTGCAGCCAAGTTTTGAAAACACTCCTTGAGACTTCAAGTTCCAGGAAGGCAGGGGATCTGTTTGTCTTGGGTACGTCTTTATTCATTCATCCATTACCTTTTAAATAGCCCTTTGTATCAGACACAAATTGGATGTGTCAGGGCTTGCAACTAGATGCTTGGCATAAAACTATGAACAAAAATAAAGTCACTGCCTTCTAGAGTTTATATTCTACAAGGGGAGTTGAACAAAAAGCAAGGAAACAAATATATAATATTCATTAATACAGCCTAAAACATAGTAGCCATCCAACAAATACTTCCTTGAATGAATAATAATAGCTAGCTTGTATTATCTAACTTAACATGCTTTCAGTATTATTCCAAACGTTTTGCATTTATTGACTCATTTAGTGCTCACAATAATCTTAGGAGGGAGTACATTATATTATCAACATTCTATGTCTAAGATGAGGGAACAGATATTAAGTAACATGGCCAAGATCACATAGCAAAAAAGTGACAGGGCCAGGCTTCTAGGCCTAAAAGGTCTGACCCCAATGCCTACCCCCTTAGCCAGTGCATCTTGCTGCTCTTCCTAGGTCCTGTAGACCTTAGCTTAGAGACAACCTCCTCTAGAAAACTTCCTAGGGCTGCAGTGGGTCCACCCCTACCATGTGCTCCCAAGGCTCCTGTACTTTTCCCTTAATTATTGCGCTGTATTAAAATTCCCACTTTGCTGCTTTCCCCAATTAATAGGGCAGAATTGGATATTTCCAACATATTTCCAGCACTTGGCCTGGCATCTGGCAGCCACTAAATAAACGTTGAATGAATAAAGTGTTCCCCACAGCAGGGCTCCCTTCTTACCATCCGAAAGACAAGGGAAACACATCAGATGTCCAAAGCAGCAGGCTTCGATGTTCCAAGAGCCCAAAAGGGCTATGCGGACCCAGTCCAGCTATAAGCAAGGAGATTTATCTGGTAGACACAAGGCAAGGTGCTGCCTGTATTACTTTTACCATTTTGGCCTACACTAGTTAGACCTGTATGGAGCTGACAGCCATAGATAGTAGTGAGGAGAGGCTGGTAGAATATTTAGGCTGACTATAGTATGAGGGCATGAGGATGGGTCTCTTGCCTTTCAGCAAGGGAGAAGGGAACTAATTGATACTGCTATCTCCAATTTTTCAAAAAGATCCACACTGGCAGGAGTTAGAGGTCTCATCTGCAACCAACTTGTCAATTGTATTTAGGCTTTTTCAGTGTCTTTTAGAAATAGAAAAGGCCTTATGCTCTTTGCTGTTAAACTATGCTTAGTCTTCATATGGTATGATGTGTAGTCTTTATATCAGAACATACTAAATCGAATAACATGTTTACAAACTATTTAAAAATTTCCTAAAAGTTGAAATACATAAAAGCCATATCCTCTCACTTCCTTAATGTAATCTGCTCTCTCTGTCACTGAGAATTTTCTAAAGGTATTTTGAGACCCTGTGGCTTATAGGAGTTTCCACTGATTGATCGCCATGAATGTTCTTTAGTATTTGTGTATATGTCCTTGATCAAAGAGGGGAAAATGTGCATTATGAGGGAGAGTGAGAAAGGGGGATCTTAAGAAAGAGAGGAGGGGACAATGTGAGCAAATTTTAGAGTCTGAAAAAATATGTGCTTTTGAAAATGGATTTCAAAAAATAGTTTGCAGCTGTGGATTATGAAATTGGTAGTGCTTTATGACAAAATACCCCTCTTTGAGTAGACTGCAATCTCAAATGCCACACACCCACGTGTGGAGCTTGTCACATTCAGTGGAATGGAAGCAGGCCAGAAAGTATCAATAAAGCACCACGGACTGTCAGAGATTTCACATCAGTCTTTCCACAGAATACAACTCTGACCATAGGCCCTTATTCCTAGCATTCTCTCAGAAATTGCAAATTGATGGACTTCACGTACAGGGAGAAAGAAAAGCTATTGCTTTTCCTGAGCTGTAGTTTGTTTAAAGACTAGATCACTACAGATCTTATTCCAAAGCAGAGCAAACTAAAGTGAAATTCTAAAATCAGTTTTAATCTTGAAAACAACCCTTTTAATCTATTCCTATCATATTGCTACATTCCCCATAGCTGCCATTCTCTGCATCCAATGGAGCATGAATTTTATGAGGACAATGAGTATATTTCCAGCTTGCCTGCTGATGCAGACAGAACAGAAGACTTTGAATATGAGGTAAGATCATTTTCATACAACTTCACATTTCTTCATGAAGTTATGGTTGAGGGGTTTTGTATAACAAAGAAATTAATTTATTACAGTGAGAAATGTCTTGTCTATTACATATCCAGTGTAAGATCTTTCAAATGCTATTTGCTTTAGCTATGTGGCTCTAGTGTTTTAAGTATATTGGAAAATATTTTTATAGTATAAGCTTAAATATAATTTGCTCTCATTTTGTTGCTTTTTAATAAATAATATTGCAACAGCTACATTTTTAAAATCTGTTCTATAATATATGTGGATTTCCAAGTAGAGTTTGAAAAATATATTTAAAACAAAGATTGAGTTTACTACTTTCATTTGTTGTATAATATTCTAATTTTCATTGATAAACTAAATTTTATTATATTGTATTCTTTGGAAATGCAATATTCTCTTTGTGCCTCTGGTCTGTACTCTAAAGAGCCATTTCACAGACTTCCTAGAAATAGAGATGGCCTCATGCCCTTTGTTGTTAAACTATATTTATTCTTCACATGGTTTAATGTTAGAATATCTGTACTGTGATATATAACAATTCGAAAAGTCCATCCATTGATTATTTAAAAGCTCTCACAAAAGTTAAAGAATGTATCCTAATATTTCCTCTGCTTCTGCAGCCTGAATATCTTTGAAAGGTTTCAGACTACTCTGACATTTAAAAATAAAATAAATGGAGGAAGTAAAGAAGCTTTGGTAAACAGGCAGAGAACCCACGGTCACCTGCCCTTTTAATGCTTCAGGTGATGTCATACAAGTTCAGCAAAGTGTTCTCTTCCACTTTACAACCAGGAAATCCTGAAATCTCTTCCCTTAGGAGGATCTGAAATCAAATAAGGAAGCTCATCTAAAGCAAGTGGACGTTTGTTTGAAATCTTCTCCCCACAAAAGTCATTCCTGGGGATTACAGAAATCATTATTTCTTTGCAGCCAAAATTTAGAAGTATGTGAAATGACAACTGGTAACTGAGTAGATGGTTTTGTCATTCTTGTGTTGTTCATGTTAAATTTTTACCTCCTCTTTATTAAGTTGATTGAAAAGTTTTATTTTCTAAATCTACTCAAGCACTGACATACATTACAATATCCATTGCTTTGTCTATTCATGTAAAATAAATTATAAATTTGAATGACTTATCCAAATAATTCAAGATTCTTATGTTTTCCTTTTGGTTAATGAATACTTTCAGTTTGGGGACTGGAATTATGTAGATCACTTCAATTTTTTATTTGGATGCCTTAAAGCTTTATTAAAGTAAGTCAGTGTGCTGGGGGAGGGCATAGGGGAAGATTGTTTAGGCTAAGCAAGTTAACAGTAAAAGCCCTTTAAATGAATCAGCATGTCATTGAAATATTACAATACAGACAGATTTCCTTACATTTCTATGGAGCTTACTGTAACTGAACCACATCCTCTTTTTTGACCAATATTAATCCCCAGCAGAAGCCAGCATCAGGATGATGTCAGTGGTGAATTCTCAGACAAGCTCTCTGTAGCCTGTAATCTCAACTAATCACAGCATCATAGTCATTAATTTGCTGTCAGCTGTGATTCTGTTGCCAAAGGCCCCTTTCTGAGTGATTGAAATAAAGAATGTTCCTATGAAATTCAAATAAGGAAGGAGTTGCTATGACAGTTTTCAGTCATTAGAAAGGATGCATTTGAGAACAACATGCATGGTTAAAAGTGGGAGTGGAGGCATGGGAGAATACCTCCAGAGAAATTTACCAGATTCAAGAGAGAATAATGGTTCTGCCCAGTACTCCTCAGTCTGTTACTGTTATGTGACACACACACAGAGTGGCACATGCCATCCCTTGTGGCTGCATCAAACTGCAAAATCTAGTCAGTCCACTGCCATCATTGGAGCCTGTGGTGGACGCCATTAGGCTCATTCAGTGAAGAGATTTAGAAATGCTAATTCTGTCTATGTGTTGCACTTTTACTGTTGCACCTAGAAGCAGACTGATCTGATGTTTCTGTGACCAGCTGAGATGACCCTAGCTCCTCTAGGAACTTCATTATAACCCTATAGCTCTAGGAACGGGATGGATGAGCACCTTAAGGAAGTACCAGTTTTGTGCCACTGAGAGAATATCACAGGAAAGTGCGGTTTAATGGCCAAGAAGAAGACTTCAGCTCAGAAAGAGATATGCATTCCTCTTCAACCTAAACATGAGCACAACCAGGCAATCAAGAAAGTAGAAAGAAGACTCCTTTTTCATCTGCTTTCATTCATTTGTAACATAAATATTTAATGAGGACTTAAAATGTACCAGGCAGTTATCTATGCATGGGATAAGGAAGCTCCTGCCCCAGTGGAAGGAGCTTCTAGGAGAGGGAGGTCAACAATAAACAAACAAGTAAAGACATATTCTTTTCAATGGTGAGAAGTACTAATGGAAAATAATGAGTGGTGTTGGATAGGATGTTGCTGTCTTATACAGAGTGGTCATGGAAGACTTCTCTCATAAGAGAACTAAAGAATATAAGAGATCTAGCCATGTGAAAGGAGATTTTCAGAAAGAAGGAAGGGCAGGTGCAAAGGACCTGAAGCAGAAGCATGCTGGGGTGTACAAGGAGTAGCAAAGAGACCAATGAGAGAGAGAAAGGAGGGCGTATTTTGTGGAGCCTTTGGCTTTGACCATGATATAGGAATTTGCTTTGACTCTGAGGTGGGAAGTTGCTGGAACATAGCAAGGCCATAACAGGATTACTCCAGCTGCTGGGCTGAGACTGACAGGAAGGAAGCAAAGTCAGCTGAGAGGGAGTGGGGTATTGGACCTGGGCAGTGATAGCGGATGGAGTACGTATGACATAATCTAGGACAGCATCCACCCCAGCCTGGAGGGCTGTGCCTCAGAGCTTCAATATAGTTTGTGCTATGGCAATTTTCTTCTGACATTTTAATGGCAAAATATTACAGGTTAGAGTGAAGCACACCTTTTGGCATCCACCGGAACAAGAACAATGCATCCACACTTTAAAAGAAATAGCTTCTAGTATATAGACCACATTTCTGAACTTGCTAAAATACAAACTGTGCGGCTATTTAGGTGCCTTTTTAAAGACCTACTTACTATTAACTCAGTGAACCAAAGCTGATCTGTATATCTTGTGAGTACTTATATACAGACTTAGTGCATGGATTATTAACCCAATAGACCAAAACAGATCTGACTATCTTGTAAATACATATTTAGGGACTTTTAACACGCAGATTATTTCATTGATGGACTGTAACAGGTCCCTTCAGAGCCACGGCAGACAAGCAAATGCTTCTTTGGAGATATTATAGTCAGTGTCCATGTTATGGTGACTCTGGTGTGTTAGGAACCTCTATGAAAATTTAATGACACCCATATCTCACCATGACCTATCACCAATTTCCTAAGAAAAATATTTGACTGGGTTTAAAATTTCCACATTGTGCTTCAGAAAAGTCTCAGAAGACCAGTCTACATTAAAAGACTCACAGCTTGAAACTTGTTCTCTTTAAAAAATGATGGCACTTGTTCTCTAATTAAAAATGATAAATGAGTTTAATTTTATTTTTGAGAAAAAATAAACATATAAAAATTTAACAATGCACCCATCATAAGAGTCAGGGTGTTCCATGCCACTGGAATTTCACTAAGGATTAAGCTTCTCCTCCTTTTAGTTTCAACTTTGTTCATTTTTCCCCCTAGAGCCAGCTAAAGGTTGAAATAAATCATAAATAGCCCTTAGCAAGTCAGAGGCAGATCTCAAATCCAACCTCTACTAGAAATAATTTAAAGGGAAAGGTTTTAAGAAACATAGAGATCTTTTTGCCCAACTCCTAATAAAGATATGTTTGCAACTGCCTGAGTGCAAGGAAGATGTTGAATTATCTACAGCATTTGCTGTTAACTCTCAAAAGTCAATGCTAATGCTGATAGAGGAGTCAGAAACCAATACACGCAAAATTTAGATAGTATAAAACATCATGTTAGTCAAGACAAGCAACAGTTCTGTCAGTTCTGTGCCTGCAGATTTTTATCACTTAGAAATATCACTTGAAATCATTTTTACTTCTCCCTCAATGATCAGGCAAAGAAACATATACAAAAGGCTGAAATAAGTACCCTTTATGCGTCCAATATCATAAAAACGTAAGCCAAAAAAATTTAGAACTTTGCTTGAAGAGATATTAAAAGTGGAAAAGAGAGGATAAATATATGTCAGAGTTCTATGTACATGTTAACTGAAAACCAAACTTGGACCAGTGTCTATAAATAGGAGTGAGCACTTAGCATATTAATTAGCTTCCTCTTGGCAGTCCTTATGCAAGGCATAAGTAAACCCTTGTGCTGTGCCGAGAAGTGTCATTTTGCAAAATGTATTTCCTGGAGCTAGATCCCTGCAAATATGTGCTGAATATTTGTGAGACTTTAAGTATATAATCTCTCTCTTACATAAAGAAAAGAGAATCATGAATCAGGGAAATTTTCATTCAAAAAATAACAAGAGGATAATTATTAACTAGATTCCGTCATATTTTTTGAGCAACTTCATGATTTGTGAAGCCAGTATTGAAAAAAAAAACAAGTCCCTAGCATGATGCATGTATAGAGCTATATGGATCTTAAGGCTCTGAGGGCAGCAGCTTTATCTGCCTTGCTTATCATTGCATCACATGGTCTGTTTCACAGTGGGTGCTCAACGCATATTTCATGAAGGAATAAATGAGGGTTCCCATTGCTGTCTGCATGGACCGACTTCTGAGCCACTCAGTCCCTTTCCTCTTTTCCATACAAAGGGAAGTGGAAAAGAACTTGGGACCACTGTCCAGTTATAACAAATGCCCTCTTGCTTTCCAGCAGGTATTTGTTCTTGGAGTCAGGAGTTTTAATCCTAATGCCATTTTTGTCTCAAACACTTGTAAGGAAAGGGCAAAGAGGGTGAAAAATAGGGAGACATAAGTAATGTAGTAGAAAGCTAATGGTCTCCATGAAAATTTATCTTTACTGGCCACCTTATAAAATCATAGAATCTCATATTTGGTATAAATTTGGCATGTTCTCTAACAAACACTTGTACCCCCTTTATTACTTGTTGAACAAGGGCTCAATCAGCATATGTGAGAAACACTGCAACAGACAGGGAAATAAGCTCTTCCCCAACTAGCCAGCGGGGGCTGTCTCTGTCCATCCAGAGATGGCTCTGTCCATCTCTGATCTTGAGAGAGGCAAATCTATCAAAGAGTTTGAAAGCCAATGATGGAAGAAACATGATGGGTATGAAACATAATTGATAAAGAGACCATATGTTATCTGTATGTTGAAGTAGATAAACGAGAAAATAGTGTATAGAGTATAAAAGAGTAACATATTTAGATTTGTTTAACTCACTGAATGTCTTCCACTCAGTCCCTTTTCTTCCGCTTGTTAGTCACATTTTAGAATTATTAATGAAATCGCTAAAATAATTTTATACCACTTACTACTGGGGCAGTAAAATAATCCATTAAAAAAAATCACCTTCATAAGTGCCGTTCCTTTGGGAAATTTACTGAATTGAAAACTGATCTGGATGAAGTGTGAAAATATTTTTATTACCTGAGCATTAAAGATAAGATGGTATTCTGTCAGTCTGGAGCTGGTTCACTGAAGAGCCTATTAATGTCACCACCATTTTCTCAAATATTTCAGATGAGAATCTTAATCATGTAGGCCAAACCAATAAGTGATCATATATCGGAGCTAGTATTTCCAGATGCTCTGTGGCATGTTTCTCCTTATCACTGCTGCCTTCCCTTTGTTTCCAACAATGTTCTACCTTTAGGCTCGTTTTTGGTGTCTTGTAGCCAGTCCCTAGTCTTTGCAGGCTGTCCTATTCACCACTGCCAGATCAAACCTTCTCAAGTGTGACTCTCATTGGTTTACTCCTTTGTTTATCATCTTGTATGACTCTGTTCCTTGAATTAACTCTAAAATCCTCTGCCTGGCATTGAGGGTCCTTGGAACTCTCTCACCACCTCACCTTTCCAGCACCTTGGGGTCAAACTCCACAGCACAACAATACTCAGAGGAAGCTGTGTGCTTTCCTTTCTTTGTGCCTTTGCTCGTGGGCTGCTGTGCCTCTGGAATGCTTTTCTGACAATCTCTGCTATCATTCAAAGACAAGAGTCAAGCATCACTCCATCAGAAGCATTCCATGATGTCCTCCTGCCATGTACCGCAATCTTTCCCACCACTGAACTCCCTCCCACACCGCATTCTGTAAATATTTTCTGTCGTTTAGATTATGCCCCAGGCTATAGTCATTTATGTACTTGTCTATTCTTCTAAATGGATAGTCTTTCATAATAGAAGTGACCACTTGTAATTATCTGCACATCACCAGGAGGGCCCAGCACATGCCCTGGCACACAGTGAGTCCTCAGTAGTATTTGTGTGATGAATGAATAAACATTGCTGCTACTATTCTTATTTTATAAGTCCCCAAAACAAGTACAAAGTGCTAAATTGGGGGAGAGGAGAAGAAGGCTAATGGAGAATAACAATTTGAAATAAAGTGAGAAAGTCTTTTTTCATAGGATATCAATTTGTCTAGTAATTAGAGGAAATGGATTTAAGTGTATACCTGAGCCAGTTTGTAAAGGAAGAAAACTGGGATTTTTACTGTTTCTGTTTTACCAAGGAACATATGCGTGTTTTACCACAAATGTGTAAGCTGGTGAACCCTGGTAAATAGACATGCTAATTTATGTAGTTGAAGAATGACGGGGGTTCTGGTCTGTTAGGGTAACTATACATCCTGGTTTGCCCTAAACAGTCTTGATGTATGGCTCATTATGAATAGCAGCTTTTTTTTTTTTTACTTTCGAAAGTATCCTAGTTAGACAATACATTGTGTGGTTGTCCTGTTTTTATACTTATTGAACTTTAGTTGAGACCGATACTTCATAATCACATGTTGTATAATCCTAACATTCCAAGCAGAATTTCTTAAATTGAATACCTAAGGTTATTAAACTGCATGATTTCCCTAAATTGAGATTCCTTTTTATTTTCTTGTAAGTCTTGCATTGTGACTAGAAAGAAAAATGCCACAAAGTTGGCAAGTTACCACAGTATTATAATTCTTTCAGATTTCTTACTGAACGAAACAAGATTAGTATTGCTATTAATTTGTTCATGTAATTTCATAAAACAAATAAGAAGCAAATCTGTCTTTCGCCTCACTGATTGTGACAACACTAAACCTTATTTCCTAAGAAAACAATGAAAAGTAAATTGAACCTTCCAAGTTGGTTATTAAACCAGGTAACCATGGGCACATTTATTTTACCAGGGATCTGGATATAAAATAAAGATTCCTTATGCTACATATATGACTTTTATCAAAATGCCGACATTCAATTTTTGTTTGAAGATACTTATGATACACATTCAGAGGATTTCCTTGCATTACTTAAAGGTGTCTGTGAAAGGTTGTGTTTAAGGTGCATATTTGCATATCAAATCATATTTTCCAGTGACTTCTATTCTGCTTTCAAAAACTGTTTTCAAAGGAGAGCTGTCTTTTACAATATAAAGCAAAATTCATATTAAAGATTCTAATATTCTTTTCAGAGGCAATAAAATAGAGTGGAAGGAAACAGACTAGGAGTCTGGCCCCAGTTCTAGATCTGTCTCTTGAATGAATCATATTCCACCTGTGTGCTCCACAGAACAACCAATGTTGGCTGTGGAGTGATTGGTCTGCATCTATTTCTAGAATGTAACTCCCATAAGCAAAGTGAGACAAATTCATGGTCAAATCCTTAAAAATTTTTATGAGTATTCTAACAGTTTGAACATATCAACCCACATTTCTTTTAGTTGTTACAGAGAAAGCCCACACACTCACATGGCCTCACACTGGTCTATGTGCAGTACCATATATCTCAATTGGTATCAAGTAGCACACCCATCCGTATTATCTCTGACTTTAGCTTTAGCATTCAGAGCAAGTTAGCTCATATACATTTACCAATTTGAAATGGAAGATGCAGTCTGTAAAAACTAGAAAATAAGTTACTTTATTTACATATAATATATATTTGTTAATTTAAAAATACAGAAAATAATCCTAGTTTGAATTTTTTCTTCACTATATCACATTGTCTCTGAAATGAATGAATGGAATCCTAAAGATGATGTGTTTTATATTAGGATTACAGTTCTCCTTCTCCTTCAAGGGCATAAGCTATTGATAATACTCTGGTTTCTGGTTACATGCTGCATTTACCAATATTCACTGTCTATTAAATAATCCAGTTCAGTGTAATTGAATATAAATAAAACAGAACCAGTAAATCCAATCTATGCATTTCAGATCCAAAATACAATTTTTAAATATGATGGAAATTGTACCACCTAAGATAACCACAGTTTATATTTTGTGTGTGTTTTCCTCTTCTATGTACACTGTATGAGTGCAATTTTGCCATTTTTGGGGGTTTCAGCAATTTTTCCAGGTTTTATTTAAATCATTAAGAGCTATAATTAACTGCTTTATGCATAAGTCTTTGTCTGCATTTCAGAGTTATCTCCCTGAGAAAATTTTCCCAAAGTAAAATTATTGTATCAATGCACAAGAATAGTTTATAATACTTCAGATAAATATTTATTAAAAAATTGCTTTCCAAGAAAAGATGTATTAAATTATTCTTACAAGCAATATATGAGAGTAGTATCATTAGTATTAAGTGGGCTTATTTCCTTTATTATTATATAACCTTTATTTAAAGCACATTTTAAAAGGAGCATGGCTTAAGGCCAGGAGTTTGAGACCAGTCTGGCCTATGTAGTGAGACCCCGTATCTACAAAAAAAATAAATAATTAACTGGGCCTGGTGGCATGCATCTGTGGTCCCAGCTAGTCAAGAGACTGAGGTGGGAGGATTATTGATCCCGGGGATTAGAGCCTGCAGTGAGCTCTGATCACACCACTGTGCTCCAGCCTGGGTGACAAAGCAAGACCCCCAACACTATATAAATAAATAAAAGGTGCTTGGAATAAATATCCAGTTTATGGAAATAATATAGTTTCATCAACATAGTAAATGGGCTTAACATTATAGTTAGTATGTAATGTATACCTACTTCCATGTCAACTGTATATTCAAATATAGGTCCATAAGCATAAGGTTGAAAAAAAACAGGTAAGTTTTAAGAGATTTGAATTTTCAAAGTTGAAGGCCATTTTAAATGAAATCAGGAAATGCCTCCTAAATTAAGCATGTTCTGCCCCAAATCTGCCTGTTCTTCTGTCCTGTCTTGTTTAACAGCCTCATCAGCTGCACAATTCTAAGAGTTACTGTGTTCTGAGCATTTACGGTGTTGCTGGTCTCTCAACTACGTGCTTTAGAGATCACCTCTAATCCTTAAAACAAACTTGCTTTCTAGGTAAAGTGGCACAGACGAGAAAGCTGAGAGCAGCCCTGATCCATTCCTACTTCTCACCTCCAACATCCACAAAATGTTCTCAGTTGAGCCTGGTGCATCTTCACAGCCAGGCCCTATCCCCAATTCCTCTGAAGCAGTAGTCTCCTCACGTCTTCCTGATCTTAGTCTCTGCCACCTCCATCTCTTTCTTACTATGAATGATCGTGTCACTCCTCTGCTGAAAATTCTTCAGTGATTTTTTTTATGGCTTCTACCAGTGCTCTTCAGTGCTTTTTCATAGAGGAAAAATGAGGAACGTGTGGGGTCTTAGCCCACCAAGTCTGGGTGTAGGGCCTAAAGAACAATTTCATGCCAGTTTTGTGCTTCATTTTCTTTTGAAATTTGCATTTTACCTCTTAGTAGATATATTGTGGTTTCCCCACACCCACTTTCACAAATTGATACTCCAGGAAGATGCAAAGTGCTTAAATTGTGGTTTTCTGGCTCCCCTGACATTCCAGTTTGGAAAACTCAGGCCTATATAATGAAATGTAAACTCCAGAGCACATGAGGCACTTCCCATCTGCCTCTCTGTGCTCACCTCCCACTAATCCAAGTGTGATGTGGGAATGCTGTGCTTCTGCACACACAGACTGCCTGCAGTTCCCCAAGGATGACGTTTTCTTGGTTTTTTGTTTTTGTTCTTGCTTTCCTCTGCCTGGAATATCCCCTCTTCTCTTCCTCCACACTGTTCTATACCATTGATTTCATGACGGAGGTAGAACTAAGAACACAAAAGCAAAAATGTTTTTTGAACTATTAAATATTTGACAAACAAAAGATATGGTTACAGTTTTTCACTTAAAGAAGTACTGAATTCTTCTTTAAAAATGCTTAGATTCTGGCCTCTGCCCTCTCTTCCATTTGCCTTACGTGCCATTATTGTTTTTTCTTACTTTGGGTTCCACCAAAAGTCTCTAACTTTCCTCAGTATGGTTGACCTTGTTTTATGCATCCCTCTCTTCCAAGTACTCTGCACATGGTAGAATGACTGAAGCAATGACTAAATCTTAAAGACACTTGTAGGCTGGCAAAGCTAAAGCATAAATCTCAAAAAGGGTTTAGTACTGAGACTCTTTGGATATACGTCTCACTTTTTCAGAAAGTTGTTTTTTTCTTCAAATTAAATATGAGAGAAAATATGATCATATTTTTGTAGTTTAAATTTGAAATTGCTATTTACTCTTCCAGTAAACATGCCTAAATACAGACACACACACACACACACACACACACACACACACACAGCCTCTAACTCAGCCTCATTATTGGCTGGTAGCATGTTTAAAGTGTGTTGGTGGAGCAAATAAATCTTTTGGCTCATTTCAAACCCAGAGAAAGATGTCAGCAGTAATAATGATGTTTACAGATGAATGTAAACATCATGGTAATATTTTTACCATGATGGTAATATTTTTAAATACAACAACAAATAATCTACGCCTGTAGTCATCATAAATGAAACAGATTAGGAGAATGTGAAGATGAAGGCACAAAGCTGATAACCACTTGGCTTGAACTGAGTTACAGCACTTCTAGACATCATTGAATTGTAAATGTCCAGATTTCATTACTTAAAATAAGACATTTAAGGCAACATATGTTTGTATTTGGTGTTGATGCAAGCTATTATAGAAGCCACAGTTTTGGAACCGAAATCTAATTGTAAGTTGGAGCTCTGCAGTAGAAGTTATTCACCAGCCAAAGTTAAAATTGACCAGTCTCTCAAATATTCTTTTGCCTGTGCTTTCATCTCATTGTTCTTGCCCTCTTACAGATATTCTCTTTTCATATTTCTATTTGTTAGCAAAACATTTCAATAGTAGCAAAATGTTAGAAGTTAAATCTGATACTTTTTCTTCATTCTGTAAAACACATTGACACCATTTGCTCTTTTTGCTCTCTTGAGCATACCAGGTTTTTAAAGTCCCAGATTCTTCTCAGTAGGAATGAAGGATTCTATAAGAAGCAGTTACCAAATAGGAATTTGCTGTAGAAAGCTTGTTGGGAAAAAAAAAGTTACACATTGTATAAGATGACTAGAGATCTTTAGTAATCAAGGCACAATAAGAGATATTAGAGATAGAAATTTGAAATAATGGAAAAACACATATGGATTAAAAACGATTACATCATATTTGGACCAAAGAGAGTTAAAATGAAGAGAACTTTGACATGGTGCATATGAACCATAAGAAGGCTATAGAAGCACATCAGATGTACTTGACAGAGGAAACTGAAGCGTGTGAAGGTTAAATATTCACCTGTCACAGCTAGTTAATGGCAAGTGCTGGGCATGAATTTCTTCTTTCTCTTAAGAAATGATTTTTTGATTATTTTAAAAGGACTGTATGCTTGTTATTGGTATTTCATTATTCAGTTTCCCTTTTGGCATGTAATTGAGTATGTGTTCTTTCCTAGACTGTGTAATTGTCAAAAGGATATAGTATTTCACTTTGTTTTTATAAACAAATTAAAACTAATACATCCTACATATTATGTGATTACCTGTGGTTTATCTTGTGAGAGAGGCCTAAGACTCCTAAATAGCCGTTGGAAGGGTAGTGTTTTTCCAAGGGAATGTTTATGAGTAACTAGAGGATCCACTGACAGCTGTTGAGCCTTTTTTGCAGCCAGGAAGTTCATAATCCTTAAAGAATTTTTCCTTCCTTTGACTTGTACATGGCTATCTGCCAAGTAAAGACAGTTACAAATCCTTTTAAGCAAAGGTTGTAAATATGCTTTAAGAGCATGTGAGCAATGCAGTTGGGAAATTCAAAAGAAAACTGATTCCTTGTGTGGAGACATCACTAAATGTTTTTAGTTAATAATGATTTAATCACTTCCTGTCTGATAGACAAAGAAATTAACAAAATCTCTCCCTCCAAAATGAAAGTGAAAGGGACTCCAAACTTCTCTTTGTCTCACTCAGATAATTTGCATGACCAGCAGACTTTCCATGACTTACTTTTTTCTGGGTTAACTTGAAGGTCTAAGTCTCCCAAATGATGTGCTTTTAGATTTATTCACCTTAAAATATTTTTTTGGAATGCATTCTCATGCAATATAACCGAGTGTAGGATGGGTAAACTAATTCACAGACATAGATTAATTCATATAGGTGGCAGCACATGTGAATATTCAATTAGTTTTACTATCTGATTCTTACAGAAGGAAATGAATTAACATTATCACCACTTCAATACTGGACTGGCCATTTTATATGCAGGTTCTATTCTTTATGTCTGCCAAAAGAAAAGAAAGCCATACGTTCTCTCAGATGTTGGGAAATTAGCTTTAGGGTCATTTCCTGTCACTTTCCTTAATGGTCTTAAACATGTGCATAGCTGTATGGTAATAAAGTACAGACATTCATAATATTATAATTCAAAATGATCAATAGCTGATTAGTATCAGATCAATCATGCGAAAAGGATTCTAGAAGACTTTCTATTCCCCAAATTATTTTGCTCATATTCCAACTATATGAAATAAATTCCCCTCATTAAGTCCTCATTCACTTTTCCCTATAAATAACTTGCCCATTAATTTACAAGTCATTCCTTCAAAAACTTTTATTCCCAAGATACTAGACATCTAATTGTATCACTCTTATTGGAAGAGAAGTCGTATTTAGGTATATTTGGAATCAGCCTGAAGTGCACTCAAATCAGACTCCAGTGCTTAGTCCTGTGTGACCCCTCTGAGCCTCGGGTTCCTTATCTGTGAAAGGAAGATAGTATTAATAATACATATTTGTTAATATTAAATGTGATAATATATGAGAACATGTAGTCCTGACTGGCACATACATGGTAGATATGTATATATTCAGATATATGCCATCATTTCGTGGCCCTGAGAGAAAAATGGCTGCCAGTTTTCCCAATTAGCTGAAAGGTCCCTCTCATGTAGATGCTGTTGACTGAGGAAGAAAATGCTGGAGAAGGAGCATAGCTGTAGGTTTGCTTGTGGACAATTTGAGACATGGGAACATTCATGTGGAAATGTCTAGAAAGTAGATGGACACATGGAGTTACAGCCAAACATAGTGAGCTCAGTGGAGTTCAGAGCTAAGAATGTCAGCCTTTAAGTGTTAGTTGGAGCCTGTGACTTCACACATTGCTCAGCAAATATCTATTAAGCACCTAGTTCATATTAGAGACTGTCTCAGGTACTGGGAACACAGGGGGCAACAACATGGTGCCACTGCTCTCCTGGAGTTTGTATTCAAAATGGAAAGAAGCAATAAAAATTAAGAGAAGTAAGAAAATCTCAGATGAAGATAGTGTTAGGAAGAAAATAGTGTGAAATTCCAGTATGGGACAAGTACAGACAGAATAGCCAAAGAAGGCCTCTCTGAAAGCTGAAAACTGAAAGAAAGAACCACCCACACAAAGATCAAAAGGAATAATAATCTTCACCAATAGCAACAACAACTATCCCTTGCTGGAAAGTACTAGTGTATATTGACTCATGTACTCATTTTTAAGCCACTTTATAGAGGTATGAACATATAAAATCTGTGCATGTTTAATGTAGACAGCTTGATGAGCTTGGAGATAAGTATACACTTATGAAATCATCACCACAACCTATGCCATAAACATATTTAGTAAAGTTGCAGGATACAAAATCAACATACAAAAATTAGTTGCACTTCTGTACACTAACAAGGAACTATCTGAAAAGGAAATTAAGAAAACAATTTCATTCACAACAGCATTAAAGATAAAATACTTAGGAATAAGTACAGCCAAGGAGGCAAATAACCTGTACCCTGAAATGTATAAAACAATATTGAAATAAGTTAAAACAGACACAGACAAATGGAAAGACATCTAATGTTCCTGGACTGGAAGAATTAATATTCTTAGAATGTCTGTACTACCCAAAAGTGATCTACAGATTCAATGCAATTCCTATCAAAATCCCAATGGCATATTAACTCATTTAAACTTTACTACAACAGTATGAGACAGGTATTATAACTATTCCCAATTTACATATGAAAGAACTGAGGCAGAGAAAAGGTCAAGAACTGTTCATAGTGGGTTAATGGAGGAGCTGGTATTCACATTGTGGTAGCCTGGCTCCAGAGCAGACGCTCATCTACAGAAAGGGAAAGTATAGAGTTCAGAGTCCCTTAGGAAAGAAGGAGCTCAATGTACTACGCAAAGAAAAAGGCCAGAGTTGTTAGAATGGTGTTTATAGAAGACAGGGAAGAATTATAGGCCCGATAATTCAGGACCTTGCAAATCATGAGGCTTATGGATTTTATTATAAGTGAAATAAAAGGATATTAGAGGGATTTAAGAAGGAAACAGCATGATTTCTATTTTTATAATTTATTTTATTTTAATTTCTATTTTAAAAATATAACTTTGGCTGCCTTTTGGCGAATACGCTGTCAAGTTTGGTAAGGACACAGAGAAAGGTGGTAAGTAAGAGGTGATTGTGCTAATTCAGGTGAGAGCAGATGGTGATTTGGTCAGTTAGTAGAAGGGAAGAGAAGCCAGTGAATATTTTTGAAACATGACAGACATTATTGCTGATTGACTAATTATGGGAATAAGGAAAACAAAGGAGTTGAAAGCAGCTTCTTCATTTTTGAAGTTGAGCTATTAGATAGCTATTTCCTAAAAGGAGGAAAACTGAGGGAGGGAAAGTGTGGTGTGGGGAATTAGGAGGCAAAAATCAGGAGTTTTAGGGCACCTTGGGTTTCAGAGACCTCTTAGACATGCATATAAAGATGCTGAGTGGGCCGCTATTGCAATACAGCACTCAGGGAGATACCAGGCCCAGATGAGAGAGTCCCAGGGGAGAGAAAAAGGCCAAAGACAGACTTTCAAAATTGTATTACCAACAAACTAGAGGTCTAATTGTATCGCTGATTTGAGGAGAAATTATATTTCACTATTTTTGGAATCAGCCTGAAGTGAACTCAAATCAAGCTTCGCTGCTTAGTACTTGTGAGACGTCTCTGACACTCAGGTTCTTTGCCTGTGAAAAGATAATATTAATAATACATGCTTCATAGGATTATATGAGATAATATATAAGAACATGTAATATCTGGATGACACATGTGAAATATATGTAAATATATATGTATGTATATGTAAACTCATAGTGTAAGTATATGCCACATATACACATATGAAACCATATAAATGATGGAATACAGATATGTAAGATAGATATAGGTATAGATAGATCTACGTAGATTTGTTATATATCTCTATTCCATCATTTAACCTTTGTA
Organism: Gorilla gorilla gorilla; assembly: GCF_029281585.2. NCBI lineage: Eukaryota > Metazoa > Chordata > Mammalia > Primates > Hominidae > Gorilla > Gorilla gorilla. The sequence goes on along the minus strand of NC_073234.2, from coordinate 59,752,597 downwards.
AGTCTCAATTTCATCACCTATAGTAGAGAATATTTATGAAGAAATGAAAAAATGGAAAAGAAACTCCATACCTTGTGGATGATAGGGTCCGAGTACAAGCACTTGAAACATGATTCAGAGCCATGCACAAGGAAGAATGCTCTGAGAAACATAGTAGGTCTGAATATATTCAAGTGTCCTTCATTAAAAAAAAATTCAAATTAAGCCCATTTGTATATGTGACTTTCATATTCTCTATTGTCCCTTTTCCCAAACATCATAAAATAGTACTTTGATTCTCTGCCATTTTTTAAAAATCTCATTTATTTCTCAACCCATTGAAATCTGATTTGAGGATGATAAGTAATAGTTGAAAGACCAAATCCAGTCCTACCATCCACTACCTTATAATCTCAACAACACCTGGTGTACTTGGCCATTGCATGTTCCTGAGAGGCTCTTTCTCCTTTGTCTCCATAATACCACACTGCCCTTCCTTCCAATTCTAGGACAGCTCTATCTGGACTAAAGCTAGTTTCCTGTATCTAAATGTGGGGCTACTAAAACCATATGTCTTAGAGCTATGGGGAGGCTTAAGAGAGCTGACCTGTGGCTCTTGGCATTCTGAGCTGGCAGGGAGGACGGGGCTGCAGGAATCCTCAGTGTGCATGGCACCCCTTCATCCCATTTGTCTGGAATCTCCAAGCTCAGAGACTCTCTGGTTCACTAGTGCTGGAGAATAAACCTCTTGGTTCTCATTTGATCTTGCCTTAGCTTAAGGCTTTAACATAATCCCTTCTGCTTTTCATTTTCCAAGGATTTCTCATAATTTCCAATGCACGAAGAGTTGCCTTGCTTATTTTAAAACATGATGGTAATTGTTGGAATGTGGAGCATAAGGAAAGTCCTGAGAAAATAAATTAATGTTCTTCTTAAACATAAACACAAATTGAAGAAACTTTTGCAAAATATTTATAAAATACTTGTTTTTCACTGCTTTTTAAGTTTCACACACCCTACTATCAGACATTTGTCTCAGTTCTTAGTTTTACAACTTTATGCACATAAGTAGTCAAAGATATAAAATTGTGCTACTTCACAGTATAATTCTTATGCATACAAACACAGATCATGGTATTCCCATAATATGTAATTAAATACACAGTGTTAAATTTTTTTGATATTTTAGTAAATTTTGCTCTGACATCCAAAGATTTTGAAATGACTTCCACTTCTACTGTAATATACTGATGCTTTCCTTTCAGCTATCTGAAAGCCATAGTGACCCAATTAAGTTCAGAAATAAATATTTTTGAGCAATACAGTTTCAGGTTCAATGCTGAACATTGGTAAGCCAAAATAAATAAGGGACTGTCTTCTGTTAGATGTAGATGTGGAAACGGGAAGACATATATAATTACACTACCGTGAGACATTCATAATAATAAAATACAGATGTGGTACAGAGAAGTCAGTGGCTGACTCTTTGGGCAATGGGCAGTGAGGAAATGATACCTGAGCAGAATTTTGACCAGGCAGACATTTAAGGCAAGAGCAAATGGAAAGGTGAAGGCACTGACAAGCACAGGAGGTTCCAGGAAATGCAAATAGGTCAGTCTAACAGGAGAATTGTGTTACAAGAAGTGAAGAAAGACATGACTGGACCATGGGCAGGACCATATAAGGAAAAGCCTTTTCATAATGAGAAACTTGGGCTTTACGCTACAGATAATGGGACAGCAATTCCATAATAGAAGAAGTGTGATGGAGGTCAGATTAGCATTCCAGATAGACCCATTTTTGTAGGAATTTGCAGGAACAAAACCCAAAGAAAAGCAATAAATGAGGGGCCAATTTTTATAGACCAGTTGGGATATGAAAATAACTAGAACGTTGAGAATAGAAGAGGATCGAGTCAAATAAGTAAATAAGGGCTTTTTAAAATAAGCACACATTATTTAGGTCAACTGTTATCTTTCCCATGCGTGACAAGTGGTTATGAGCCAAATTTTCTTTATAGCCAACCACTGACCAAAGTCATTTGGGCAAGCTTGACATTCAGCACAATGTGTCCTCCTTGATAAATGTTCTAAGGAGCCAAGACAGTCACCTGTCAAAATTGATAAGTGAGACGACAGTGGGGAATGCAGGCTTATTTGTAACGGCACAGCTGCCAGCATTTGCAGCCTGTTTACCACTAGACTGGTTCTGTCTCACTCTGAGATTTTTCTATTTCCAACCAAATAGCCCCCAAAACACATTGAGGCTATGCCTACCTATGTGAGATATTCATTCCAGACCAGTCTGCAAGTGCAGGAGGAGGATAAAGAGGCTACTTTCATTAGGCTATTTTCACAACTGAAGAGTTGCAATAGCTTTAAAAGAGACGGCATGAACTTCATCAATTCTCTGTAGCCATTTAGCAAAAAGGGTAGTAAATTCTGTGAAATAGAAAGGCCCACGAGATTACAGTAGCGCCTACTTCTAAAATCCTAAAAAGTTCATCACCTCATGCATGGATGGTGTCTGAGGAACAAGGAGCCCTTTTTGGGGGTTTTTTTCTTTGTTTGTTTTTGTTTTTGTTTTTGTTTTAGGACTTAGTTCTGAACAATAGAGTGGCTGGTATCTTTAAGTTAAATACACAGGAAGGCACTTAAACTTCATCTTCTGCTTTTGTGAAAGAAAGAAATGAAAGTCTCAGAGGACCCCCCAGGGCTTATGTGAAGTCCACAGTGCACTCTGTACATAAACTTTTTCTTTATTTTCTCTTTACAAACGAGATTGTGGTTATTTATGTACATGAACACATTGCTTGTAAAACCTAGAAAGGAAAGAGCCAAATTCTTAATAGAGCAACAGCAGGACTTAGGTCTGTCCACTGTGTGGTCATCAGCAAAACTTCCATTCATGGTGGAAACTCAAAAATTCTTGAATTGTTTTTAAAAACATGAGATATTAGACAAACTCTAATTATGGCAGACTCACATCCACTGCTTTTTAGTTCCAGACCATCCTGCCTCGCATTGTTTATGTTGAGAAGACATATTTTTGAAGATTAAACTGATTTTTTTTATAGAAAGAAAATAACAGTTCTTTGAAACTACAATTTCCTTTACTTTCCGGCACACAGCAGTGAATTGTAAGGTTTTTTTCTTTAACACATAAGTTTTCAAAAAGTGTTATAACCCTGGTAATGTTCTGAAGGTCCTGCCTTTCATCTGCTGCAGACATTTGCCCTATTGACAGTTTAAATCAAAATTTTTATTGCAGTTTTTTAAGTCCTTTTTTTTTGATACAGCCTTCACATTCTCCTGCTGAGATTATTTCAAGACCTAATAGACTCCATCATTAGAAAACATTTTATAGTACTCAAATTGGCTTCTCCTATGTTGAATTTCATCCACTTTTTCCTCTCCATTGCCCATTACAGAAGTAATTTGCAGAATCTCCGCATTTTAGCTAGGAGCATTCAGAGAAAGTGACTTCCTGGGGTGCTGGATACCAGTGGCATCGCCAAGCTGAAAAGGACTGGGCTTTCTAGGGCCGGTATATATTCAAGAGGAGTGTGCATGCATGTGCACGTGTGTGTGTGTTTGTGTGTGTGTGTGTGAATTTCTGGATTTCCAAGTGTACCAAATTACTGTCTGTATTACACTCATTTCTCATTCCCTTTATAAGCTGAAGGAAACGTGTTTGCACAGGCCTCTTTCCATGGCCATATTTGTCCTAGATTAGATATTGAGTTAAATTTGGTTACACCAAATAGTATTAGGAGACTAATTCAAGAGCACTTTAGTGCTACCATAATCATGCAACTTCCTTTTTTTAAAAGATGATATCCCTAATATCTAGCATCAGACACACGCATTTATGCATTTATGCAAAAAGTGTTTATTCTTTTACATTTTGTAAGGTACTACTAGGATAAAAGATATATGCACTTTCTGGCCACAGTGAATTAATATCTATTATTTATTATAAGTACACAAACAACAGTTGCCCAGTTATCTTAGAAAATGCCAACCTTAGGCAGTTATAAAACTATTTTCCTGACTCTACTCTTTCCATGTTTTTCTGGGAGTTCCTCAAGTCCCTCCTCATAATCCTTCCAGAAGATTCTGAGTGTCCTCAGGGTATGTGTCATATGTATCTCAAACTCTTTTGTTGCTATTCCATGAAATCTGACATTTTCCTTCTCTCTGGCTTCAACTGTGCTGATCATATCCTCTTCTGGACCTAATGTTCTGATGCCCACTGTCTTTCCTTCTCTCCGCTTCTGACTGGTTCAGACAGGTTGCCCAGATCACGGTGTAATGCCATGCCATGTTCCAACAATTACCTCAAGGAGAAGAAGCAACCTGTGCCTGTCTTTATGCTTTTGGTGTTATCAAGAGCTGAAATGGGTCTTTCATTTTCACTATTTCTCTATTATACTTTTAGAACAACGGCATAAGACTTCAATGGCAGATCTACAATACTCTGAGTGATAAATACTATGCTACAATATCAACTTGCCTTTGAACAAAGATTCAGTGAATGCCGTCTACCCAACGCTCACGTTTAGAAAAGGAACATGATCATGACATTGCAGTTCTGTGCATGCCTGAACCACTATTTTGAATTTTGTGTTTATTATTATCTTGGTTATCTTTATAATTGTGCCACATAAGTTTGTAGCTCTAAATAATGTGTTATTTAACTTTGCATGTTTATATACATGGAAAAATATTGAATACAGTATGGTTCTTCTGAAACCTGTATTTTTTTCCGAAAATTCTGAACGAAGTTCCTAGTTCATCCAAGTTGTAATGTGTAGCTGGAAATCACTCGTGTTCACTGCTATATAGGATTAACATTTTTTAAAATGGTGCAGTTTATGTATTCACTTGGTGGGCGTTTGGGTGTTTTAGTTTTGTAATATTACAATGTGCTGTGAACATTCTTTTATGCATAGACTGGTGCATATTAATAGAGTTCTCTGGGGGAACTCCTGGGCATAGGATATGCAGATCTTTATAATATATTTAATAAGAAGTTAGTGCTTGAGCAATTCTGACTCATACTAATTATGTGGAGGTGCTCCCAGAGCACCACATTCTCACAAACACTGGGTGGGCATGATCGGACTTATGATTTCCCTGACTTCTAATTTTCTCCAGTTGGTTTAAAATCTTCCTTCCGGTGATATCGAATGACATTGAGAATCCTTTTGAAATGGGAAAAGTTCCCTTGCCCTTCTGGCAGAGAGTGCAATGGGGGTGTGGCTCGCTTCTTCAGTGCCCTGCTGCTCAAACCCCTAGGGTAACATACAGACGGGCAGGCTGTGGGGCTTCGACCCCACAGCAGTGTCTAGGGGTAGATATTTACAGTCCTGAAGCCCCAGTGGGCATGTGTTACAGGGTGCTCTATTTTAATTTTGCCATCTATAGGCTGCTTGTGTTAACTAGCTCAATTAGACCCTCTACTTTGTTGCAAAGACAGAGGGCTTTCTGTATCCCGGGTTCTTGCCTTGGTGTACCTGAAGAATCGGATCACACCTGGGCTTGGAGAATGAGTGCAAGGTTTTATTGAATTGAAGTAGCTCTCAGGAGATGAGGGAGCCAGAAGGGAGATGATTTTCCCCCGGAGTAGGGCCACTCAGCTGCCTGGGCTCTCCTCCAACCGCCCCAGCCAAACTCCATGTCATTCCGCCAGTGGATGGCCTGCCGGAGTTCCAGTGCCTGTCGGTGCTTACAACGTCCTCTTCAAGTCCAGCTGCTTGTGTGTTCCTCCTCCGATGTGTTTCTGTCAACATGCAGGTGCTTGTTATCTTCTTCGGCTAATCTGCTCCTCCTGAGGTCCAGCCTCTTGTGTGTCTGCCTGCTAGGGTCTTAGGCTTTTATAGGCCCAGGATGGGGCCATGGCAGGCCAGGGTGGTCTTGGGAAATTCAACATTTGGGCAGGAAAAGAAAAATGCCTGTTCCCACCTAGGTCCGTGGGGGTGGAGCCCTAGCTAGGGACCACCTTCCCTCCCCAGCACTTCCCTTCCCCACTTCCTTATCATTTAAAGGGACCATACTGTTTTCTACACAACACTTCCGCATCACTTCGATATGTTTATCGGCCTGTTCTGTTTTCTTCTTTCTTATAATGCTAATTTCTATATGGACTGTTTGTTTATTTACTTTTTAGCTCTTTATATATTTTAAAATCAACCCTTCATGTGCTGCAAATACAAACACTATTTCCCGGTGTGTGACTTGCTTTTTGCTTAGTATTTGCCATAGTATTTATGATAAACAAAAGTTCCTAATTTTAATGCAGTAAAATATATTAATTTTTTTATGGTTCATGATTCTTCTATCTAGTCTAAAACATCTTTCTTTCGCAAAGAAAAAGTAGTTTCTATTTGTATTCTAAATTTTTAAAAACAATTTGGCCTTTTACTTTAATTTTTAACCCACAGAGATTATTTTTTACTGTTGTTAGAATTTGGGGCCTAAATTTATTTTTCTGATATGTACAACATATTTCCTCAGTACTACTAATTGAAAGTCCATTTTTCACCTGGTATGTAGTTATAACTCCATCATAGATCAAGTTTCTGTATATGTGTGAGTCCGTTTCTGGTCTCTCCAATCTGTCCCATGAGTCATTTTGTCAAACTCTGTGTCGTACTACACTGTCTTAAATTGTTATATCTTTATAAGAAGTCTTGGTAGCAGGCTGACTAATCCTGTTACTTTATTCTTACAAATATCTTCATTATTCTTTGTCGTTTGGTAGTTCATATACATTTTTGAATTAACTTTGCATGTCTACAACAATGTTATAGATTTTGAATCTATACATCCACTTAGGAAGAACTGACTCTTTTTGCCATTGATTCTTCCAAATCATGAACATTAGTTCTTCTTTTCTCTAGGTCCTCTTTAATATTTGTCAACAGATTTTATAATTTTCTCCATATGATTACACATATTTTTATTAGCTTAATTCCCAAGTAGTGCATATTTTTCTGCAATATTACATAGTAGGTAAGAGTACAGACTTCGGAAATCCCAGCTCTTCCATTTTTGGATTGTATGACCTTGGAAAAATCACTTAACCTCTTTGTGCCTCAGCGTTCTCATATATAAAAAGGGAATATTTATATACCAAACCCTTAGAATTGTTGTGAGGACTAAATGTATTCTAAATTGCTTGTAACACTGCCTAGTACAAATTAAATGTAATGTGTTTGCTATTATTATGTTGAGGAGAACATTTTTCATGAAAGATTAATTCATGCTTGAAAAATATATATATTTTTTGCATTTATTGGTGATAATGGTCTATAACTATACATTAGATCAACCTGTTAATCATATTGTTCAAATCATCTACACGCTAAAGTGTATTGCCTAATTGATCCATCAATTACCATTATGTTAATAGATTTGTCAAAGTCTACTTCTAATTCTGTCATTTTTTTTTTCTACAATTCGGGATCATGAACTGAGGTACATCCAAGTTCAGAAATGTTTATTTCTTCCTGGTCAGCTTAACTTTTTCTTTTTCTTTTTTTTTTTTTTTGAGACGGAGTCTCACTCTGTCCCCCAGGCTGGAGGGCAGTGGCACGATCTTGGCTCACTGCAACCTCCCCCTCCCGGGTTCAAGCAATTCTCCCGCCTCAGCCTCCTGAGTAGCTGGGATTACAGGCGCATGCCACCACACCTGGCTAATTTTTGTATTTTTAGTAGAAACAGGGTTTCACCATGTTGGTCAGGCTGGTCTTGAACTCCTGACCTTGTGATCCACCTGTCTCAGCCTCCCAAAGTGCTGGGATTACAGGCGTGAGCCACTGAGCCGGCCTCAGTTTAACTTTTAAAAAAATTTAGTAACCCTCATTATTTATTGTGATGCTGTTTGTCCAAAAGTATTTTTTATTTGAAAATATAGCTATACCAGCTTCTCTAAGTATTTTGTGGCGTATCTTTTACCAATCTTTTACTTTCAACTTTTCTGAATTGTGTTTTAGATGTTTTTCTTCTAACTTCCTGAAGCTTCTAATTACAGGTGTTTCCTACACATTTTTTGTATAGCTGGATTATTGTTGCTTTGCAAGTGGTGGTGGTTCTTGTTCACATTTCCATTTTGTCATTTTCTATCTTTTGTTCTATTTACACTTATAATTATTTACTTATAACTATTTATAAATTTGTATTTAATTACATTACATCATACTATGCCTCTCTTGTTTTGCCTTTTCTGTTTCTTCTTCCCTTTTTAAAAATCTTTTATGTGAATTGATTGACTATTTTTCTCATCCAATTTTTTTCTCTCTGTTGAATTAGAAGTAATATATACTGTTTCTATTCTTTTAGTGCTTATCTTAGAAATTTGAGTTTAACAATTTCAAAATTAATTAATTCTTTTACTTTCCTTAAACAATAAAAGGAGTCAGGAACACTTAAATTGTATCCACTCTCTGGCTGATTCATATGTTACCTTCATAAGCATTTAAATTCCTTCTGGCATTATTTTAACTTTTTAAGTCATTATACTCATTATAAGTTGCTATATACATTCCAGATTTGGTTAGATTTTCTTTGCTTTTCGTTCCTTTTTAAACCACAGACCTTCCATCTGAATTTACCTTCTGAATTTGCACACCTCTTTTTAACTTTTTTTTTTTTTTAAGTTCCGGGGTACAAGCGCAGGATGTACAGGTCTGTTACATAGGTCAAGATGTGTCATGGTGGTTTGCTGCACCTATCAACCCAATACCTAGGTATTAAGCCCAGGATGGATTAGCTATTTTTCCTGATGCTCTCCCTTCCCCCTTCCCCTCACTCCTCACAGGCTCTAGTGTGTGTTGTTCCCCTCCCTGTGTCCATGTGTTTTCATTGTTCAGCTCCCACTTATAAGTGAGAATATGCATTGTTTGGTTTTCTGTTCCTGCATTAGTTTGCTGAGGCTAATGGCTTCCAGCTCCATCCATGTACATCTTTTAAAGTTTCCTTTAGTTACAGTCTGCTATTGGCAAAATACTTAGGTTTTTTGTTTGTCTGAAAATATCTTTACTTTACCCTTGTTCCAAAAAGATCTTTTCCCTAGGTATAGAACTCTAGGTTTGCAGATGTTTTGTCTCAGCACAATAAAGATATCTTTCCACCATGTATTTACTGATCCATAATATAAATACAATACATAGTGAAGAAGGTTATTTCTGCATCTGTGGATTAGCACTTTTCATCAGTTACACAATATTCTGTCTTTATCTCCATATTTCCTAACTACTATCTCCTAGTTTTTATTTCTTTGTGTCTTTGTGTGCATTCTAGATAATTCTGTCTAATCTACCTTCTAGTTCACTAATTTCCAGTTGAGTAATTTCCCTCCTCAGGTATGTCCAACCTGTGGTTAAATGCATCCATTAAATTTTCATTTCAATTGTTACAGTTCTAATGTTTATAAATTCTTCTTTCTTCACGTTAGTTATTTTTATACTAACTCTTTACTTATATTTGCAATCCCTTCTCATATTTCTTCTGTTATGTTAAATCTCTGTATATTTCTAATGGCTTTGCAATTATGCAACTACTTTTTTCTGTTGCTGGATCTCACTCATGATGCGTTGTTTCTTTGTGTGTTTTGTGAAATTTGACTGTAAGCTCATTTTAACTTTATCTCTGGGACCCTTTGACCTGGGTTTCTGGTTAGAAAGTGTGTTTGTTTCTGCCAGACTTCTGAAGATATTACCCTCTTAGGAGTCTTTTAAGCTTAATTATCAGCTTGAACTATTTTAGACACAGTTCACAAGTTAGTGTGAATTTGAACTGCAAACTTCTGTGAGGTTTCCATAAGGGCCAGTTTATTATTGGTACATTCTCAAGTGAGACTTTTTTCCTTTTCACTCAGGCCAAAATGTATAATAGGCAACTGTTACTGTTTGAATGTGTCCCCCAAAAAGCATGTGTTGGAAACTTAATCTCCCATACAGCAGTATTGGGAGGTGGACCTGATGAGAGGCCATTGGACCATGAGGGCTGTGTTCTCACAAATGCATTAATGCTCTTACCATGGGAGTGGGTTTGTTATTACAGCAGTGGGTTCATTATAAAATGGTGAGTTTGGTCCCTTTTTCTCTGTCTCTCTTTTGCCCTCTCTTTGCCCTTCCACCATGGGATGATGCAAAAAGAGGTTCTTCACCAGATGCTGGCCCCTCCATCTTAGACTTCCCAGCCTCCAGAAGCATGAGGCAAATAAACTTCTTTTAAGTTGTATTATAAATTACCCAGTCTTGATATTCTGTCCTAGCTGTGTAAATGGACTAAGGCAACAATTTTCTTTACAATCCCTTGGGAGGGGTCTGGTGTGTTTCTTGTTCACTAAGAGTATAGCCGTCGGGTTCCCAGCTTCATTCTCGTGGTCTCCTATTAGACTCTACACCTTGGGCTTTGTCTCCTGTCCTTCATGCCCTTTGAAACTGTCAACATTGAGGCTGAGGTTCACTTAAATCAGTAAATACGCTCAAGGTTAAAATCTACTTCCTTAATTGCTAAAACAGGAAAGCAACCAAGATGTCTTTCAGCAGGTGAATAGATAAATGCACTAGGTTTACCTCTAGACAATGGAATATCATTCAGTGCTGAAAGAAATAAGCTGTCAAGCCATGAAAAAACATGGAGCAAACATAAATACACATTACTAAGTGAAAGAAGACAGTCTAAAAAGACTACATACTGTATGATTCCAACTACATGGAAAGGCAAAACTACAGAGAAAATAAAAAGATCAGTGGTTTTCAGAGGATATTGTGGCAGAAGGGATGAAAAAGTGGAGCACAGAGGGTTTTTAGGGCAGTGAAACTATTCCATATGATACTATAATGGTAGATACATGCCATTATACATTTGTCCAAACCCACAGAATGTACAATACCAAGAGTGAACCCTAATGTCAACTATGGACTCTGAGAGATGACGATGTGTTAATGTAGTTTTATCAACTATTACAAATACACTACTCTGGTGGGGGATGTTGATAATAGAAAAGGCTATGTATGTGTGAAAGAAGGATGGAAAATCTCTGTACTTGCTGCTAAATTTTTCTGTGAACTTAAAACTGCCTGAAAAAAATAACATCTATTGAAAAGTAAAAAAAAACAAAACCTTCTTGATTTGTCTTCTTCTTCAAATTCTTACCTTCACTCATTTGTTTTGTCCTCTTAGTATTTACTGTTATTTTGTCATCTTGTTAGTATGTTTAACAAAAAGAAGCATCATTAGCTGTTTTTAGCAGGCATGTTTTTCATAGTACCTAGCAATACCTACTGAAACTTCTATGTTTTTGAATCATACTTCTTGAGTCTTTGTTTCCTGATTATCAGTATTATTTTCCACAAAAAGACTCTTAAGCCCTCTTTCATATGGGTCCTAGCAGGCCCTTATACTAGTCTTCCAGACATGTCCTGATGTAACTGAATACTGGTCTGAGCATAGTATAGGGCCTTAAGCTGGGATTGTCCCTGTCTTCCATTAAAACACTATAAGCTCAAGTATGATATGTGTTGAGATAGAGATCAGAGATCTCTGTGTACTCAGAGGGTGGAAAAGCACTTCTGGGTGATAAAAGAAGACTGTGGTAAACACGTGGTTTGAAATGTGTGCATTTATGTGGCAAATGGTCAATGAGCACTTCTTACTTGCAAAGTTCTATAATCAACAATGAGATACAAAGCTGAATACATTTGCACTATCTTTGGAAGTTCATAGTTCACTAAATCTTGAATCATAGGTAGAATTTTAATTAGGATAGTAAACGAAGCGGCATACATTTTTTTGTGAGGAGGAAGAGGAATCTCTACAACAGAGTTGGTGGGTGGTTCCTACTTCAGTTTGGCTAGGTCGTCAGATGTGTGAGTGGAATAGTAGGAGATTTGGGGGAAATGTTGTTTGAGATCAGATTACAGAGGGCCTATAGTGTCAATCTGAGGAGTTTGGACTTCGGTAGTGCTGTAAGGATGTAATGATGTGTTTAAGGACTTATATTAAGAAGATTCATCAGGCAGTAATGTACCAGATGAATTCAAGGAGATAGAACAGTTAGGAAAGAGATTACACCATCCTGAACTGTAGCAGCAACAGAGGGAGTAGAAAGTAAGGGGGAAAAGATAACCCTGAAGAGAAGACCTAAACCTGGATGACTGGCAAAATGATAAGGTCATTAACCAGCTTAGGAAGAAGATCAGATCTGTGAAGAGTCACTAAGACCAACCCACTCATGTGGAGATCTGGTTCTGGTGCCAGCAGAAAGAACTTCAGGCACTAAACTTGGCAGCTGAAAAGCTTGGCTGCACTCCACTGAATCAATCAAATTCCACTGTTTTCTTGATTCTTAATTAATATTTGCCAGTAAACAAGTTGATCAGGTAGGAGAGAAAGAAAAGAGATGAGCAGATTTTATGGTGTATCCATTATTTATTTTATTAAGGATAAATATTTGTATTTTAAAATAATGCTTATTTTTCTAATCTTAAGTAACTATATGGTCATAGCAAAAATGTCTGGAAATACAAAGGTATATTAAAAAGAAAGTAACCATCTTCATAATAACAGCAACTAGAGCTAACTACTATTTCCATCTAGAAATTTTTCTTTGAATACAAGACTTTGAAGAATGAGTTTATGTTTTACAAATTTGTGATCATTTTGCTTTTTATAAAAGTTCTTCAGAGTCATAAAATTCATTGTTTAGATATTTCCTTACTTATTTAAGAAATGTCATATTGTGGACATGGAGGATATTCATGATACTTTGCTATTATAAATTATGCACTAGTGAACAGATGCTGATATACTCGGGTTAATTTCAATGATCCATGTTTTTGCATGTAGCTACTAAACCAGAATGAAGAATAGATAATGCAGTGATTGAAATTAATTTCAAATGGCCAAATGATCAGATTAATCCATTAACAACAAATGGAGAAACATATCCACTCTTTAAAGGCCCAAGGAAAACGCAATTGATATAATGGTTGGGCAAAAAAATTAAACATTTTTAATAAATAAATACGTTAAATAAATTAAACATTAAAATTAATTTGATGAGTAATTTAATCATATATTCAAATGATATAAAATACCACTCGAATTTCTTTAAAATGACACAAATTGTCATCATCATTATACAAACATACAATTATACAGCTATGCACCAGTCACTGGAAGAATTATACTATCTAGAATAAATTATCAATATATATGTGCGACAGTATATACATTCTTATGAAAATTTAACAGTGCACAAAATTCTATACCATCATTTATTCTGCATTTTGTGAAATAGATGATAACACAATGTCAGTGTTAAACATTATAGTCCGCTGTTAGCTATAAATCCAGGAGGTACAGGCAACTAGTTATAATCAAACTTAGAAGGTATGTGCACATGCAAGTATGCCAATAAGTGATATATGTGTGTATATATACATATTACGCGTAAATATAATATACATATTTTGTGGGAGCTCCTCTAATTCTCCTCCTCCAGAATGGACATATCTCCTCAAAATGACTTTTTCCCTTCTAAGAGTATATATATTTAAAATGCATATCTTCCTGCTTGTTTAAAAAATTCAAATATCCTGAGTTTTTTGGAAAAAAAAGGTTTAAAATGTGAATAAAACACTAAAGTTTAACATCAATATTTTATGATCTTTTGTTATATTTTTTAGTAAATCTATTTCACAGTTTGATTTATTTGGTTAGATCAGAAATGTCTGAACGTATTTAATTATATTAAAATATTACCTAAAGAAAAAGAACAGAGAAAAGCAATTTGGGAACAATTATTATTACATTCATAGGATCTTGACAGCTTTAAGTCTTGTACCTTTTCTTGTTATGATGACCACAGGAAAAACTCCCTCTCCCCAGTATAAAATAGCTTAGAAACATTGCAGAAATAGCCCACTGCCTCATTAGAAAAGCCTCTATTTCCTGCTTCAGTAACCAGCTGATAGAAATGAAGTTCATCTTATCAACAGGGTTGTTTATTTTCTATTCTTCTTCTTCTTTGTTAATCTTCCTTTTATGTTTTCTTAATAACACATGCTGGAAAAGTTCCTGAATGCTTTTCAAATAAAGAGAAGTTCTGAGGAGGACTGACAAATCTCTGTTTTGTCAACATAGACACGAACATCTCCTAGTCTGGAATTCAATGTATAATATCTGAAATAGATACATGTAGACCCTCCTTTTCTCATTCATCAGATCAGGAGGTATTCAGGTCTACTAATTGGTTTTAATGCATGTTACTAGAATTTTATTGCCAGTACGGTAAAGATGTAATGCATTTCATGTATCATAATAGACTGGCATTAAAAAATAACTAGGAGAGCTGGCTCTAAAAAGAAGGAATAGAAAAGAAAAAATCTAGAATTTGTGCTATTAAATGAGGTTTTTAAATGCTTTGGAATTATGACCAGTGACAAAATGTAGAACCTACCAAATTGGAAATCATACATCAATTCAGGATCAGCCCATTACTTATGATTAATCATTATGTATTTACAATGATATTTTTTGTTATTATACACTGTGGTACTAACCTGAAGATGAGAAACTCCAAGCATTTTTTAATAATTAATCTTGTAGATCAGATTTCTCACTGACCATCAGACCCTAGAAGAAAATACTGTATTTTAGGGGTGTTATAGTAGGGCATGGAAGAGATTTAATTCATTATTATGTCATATTCTCAATGAATGTCTGAGCATTGGGTATAAAAATATAATAATATAAAAGGATTTCTTTCTTTGATCTACCTTCAGGAACATATTCATTCTGTATAATGTCTTCTATGTAAAACCTTTGTCATTTCTATGTAACACAAACAATCTGATCCACCTATGAAGAAAACAGTAGGTTTGCACTATATTTTTTGCAAATAATTGTCATTCCTCCTCAGCATATAGGTCCATCATAAAGCATGATAAATGGAATATCATTTGATAAATTTAAATTAACATCTCTATGCGAGTTTAAAAATTAGTTTTTGTTAACATGCCCCAGATTCTTTTCTTTCATTAACTTCTAGCTCAATTTTACAGTAGATATAGCCTCTCTATTAACTCTGTGTGCTTTGGAGCAGTCTTTCAGCCTTAGCAAACCTAAATAAACTTTCCTACTTGCCTTTTTCTTGGACTGCAGCCCTACAGCCCCAAGGCCCCTTTTTATCATTGTTGTTGTTGTTGTTGTTGTTTCCGAGACGGAGTCTCACTCTGTCACCCAGCCTGGAGTGCAGTGGTGTGATCTTGGCTCACTGCAAGCTCTACCTCCTGGGTTCACGCCATTCTCCTGCCTCAGCCTCCCGAGTAGCTGGGACTACAGGCACCCACCACCACGCCCAGCTAATTTTTTCTTTTTGTATTTTTAGTAGCAACAGGGTTTCACCATGCTAGCCAGGATGGTCTTGATCTCCTGACCTCATAATCCACCCACCTTGGCCTTCCAACGTGCTGGGAATACAGGTGTGAGCCACCATGCCCAGCCAGCCCTACAACTCTTAATTCTGCCTCCTTTGTCCTTACCCATCTATCCTACCTCTCAAGGGCTAAGCAGTGTCTCAACTCTTGTGCCAAATATTTAACAGGGCTTACAAGATTCCAAAATGTTGGCTGCCAACGACATTGATTCCCACTAGATAAGGCAATGATAACCCTTATTACCATAGTATGTCACCCAAAGTTGATATTTATTACTTCTTCTAGTCCTTTTTTTTTTTTTTTTTTTTTTTGAGACGGAGTCTTGCTCTGTCACCCAGGCTGGAGTGCAGTGGCTCAATCTCAGCTCACTGCAAGCTCCACCTCCTGGATTCACACCATTCTCCAGCCTCAGCCTCCCGAGTAGCTGGGACTACAGGCACCCACCACCACGCCCGGCTAATTTTTTGTATTTTTAGTAGAGACGGGGTTTCACCGTGTTAGCCAGGATGGTCTCAACCTCCTGACCTCATGATCCGCCTGCCTCGGCCTCCCAAAGTGCTGGGATTACAGGCGTGAGCCACCACGCCCGGCCCTTCTAGACCTATTTTTAAAAATTCCCTTGAAGGCACTCTTGTGGATCATTTTGCGAATGTTTAGACTTTGCTTTTATCCCTGACAATCCTCTTTCTGGCACCCGAAGTAGCTATCTATTATCTGTATCTGCTCTTATATTTAGGCAAAAGGTATTTTGCCTTTCTGAAGTGAATATGTCTTCAAAGTGACTTTTTAAACTATAAAACGGTATCCCAAACAGTAGATGGTATCTCTTTAGCTGACTTCCTTTGCTGAAAACATAGCCAACTCAAGAGCATGATAACAGATGTAACCAAGAAGTACAATCATCGAATCAGAGACAACCACAGCACAAAGGGTCACCCCGTCCTTATGGATTGCTTACTTTGCAGAGTGCACACAGCTAATGTCAAAAGAAGGTTGTTAACACTCTCTTTTGAAAAGCTATTTTCAGTAATTCAAAGGAAATACAGTTTACAAATGCTGAGAGTGGAGATGCAATAAAGACCGCAGGGCCGGGTGAAGCAGCACTATAGACATTACAATAGGGATTTGAGCCTCTCCGAGAATGGACAGTACTTTTCTATAAAAGTGAAGTCTGCTCTTTCTTCTTTTTAAATTTGCTATAGACACTAAGGGTTGAAAGAATAGTAAAGATCTTTTCAACTCAAGCCTTGCTTTCCTAAGAATTCTATGCTCTCCATCCTCATTCAGTTGACATCACAACAAATGAAGCTCTCCACCTTGTTCCTGCCTCCACACATTTCATCTGGATAATACGCTGCATTTAGCATCTCTCTCCCATTCAGTGATTCTGCCACCCCCAACACACACCTTTCCATGAACCCCCAGACCTCAGTTCCAGGTCGGAATGACTTGATTGAAGAACAGTATCAGCATGGTAACAATAAAAAAGAGCAATTGAATGAAAGTCAGGAGGCCTGGTTTCTACTCTCAGCTCTGCCACTAAATTGTCAGATGAATGTGGGTAAGTCATTTCAATTTAGAAAAGATAGAAGGCAAGTTAGATTATGTCTAAAATTCCCTCCCAAATAATTCTAGGAAGTAAATTATGATTATGTTTGTTTTTCTAAAAAATCTAATCAATACTAAAGATAAAATAGAAGAAATTTATGCTTTTGCTTGGGTTAAATACCAGAAAATCAAGTTCTTGCTTTCTCTCAATCATCCTAATTTTATAATTGCTTATGTTTTATATAAGATGGAAGCCACAGATTACGCATATTGGCCTCCCTCTCCCTTTTCTGCCCAGGACTTTGGTTATGAGACCTGTTAGAAATCAGTCCTAATCCACCTCTCTAGTGTCTCTCTTAATACATCCCTAAACCCTCTTCATGGTAGCCAACACTGAATTTCTCACCCTCCATGTAAACAGTAGCTTCTCTCTGGAGCATCCCCTCTTGTGGCTCATCTTGCCTCTTGATTCATCCCATCTATCTTTTACCACATATCCCATTGCACTATAGTGAATTCTTTATGTGCTTAAGCCTCCGTCTGTAGACAATGATCTCTTAAATGACCATTGGACTATAAGAATGCATCTCTTGAAAAAGCAATCTTCAGAATTAAAAAGTGTGTGTGTGTGAGAGAGAGAGAGAGAGAGATCTGTGTTCAATTTCTGATTCTGATGAGTAATTGCTGAGTGACCTTAAATAAATCACTTAATGCTGGCTCTGAATTTCCTCATTTATAACATAAAATTTGTAGATAATACCTACCAAAAGCAATTGGGACTACAGTCCAAGAAACAGAAGACCCAAAACAAATGCTTAAGGGAAAAAGGAGTTTTATTGGCTCTCCTTGCTAAAAATTCCAAAGGTTTATTGTTTTAGATATAACTTGTTGCAGGGGCTCAAATAGTGGCACTAAATTTCAATCTTTCTCCATCTTTGGCTTTTATTCGCTTTTTTGAATCCATTCTCAGGGTCTATATATTGTGGCATGATAAAGCTTTGAGCTACTCCTGATCTACATTTTTGTGGTTCAAATACAATAGAAAAGACAAGTGTCCTTTTCCTAATAGTTTCAACAAAACTCATGAACCTGATTTTGATGGGCTTGAACTAAATCCTCATTTTTGAAATGATCACTGTACCCAGTGAACTAAATAAAATGCACTCATTAGCTAATCCCTAGATCACAAGCCCAGCCCTGGAGCTGGAATCAGCCCTGAACAAACACATGGACTAGAAAGAAAAAGGTGTAATTCTGCAAAATAAATGTAGGGTCATATTTCCAAAAAAACAGTGAATAAATGCTAGATGGACCAGAAATAACTACTGTGCACTGTATTATCCTATCAGATTCTTAACAATTAAATGAAACATTATTCACAAATCATTTAGAGCAATGTTTGGTACATAATAAGTTTCCAAGTGTAATCCATTGCATGTAGCAGGTGCTAGGAAAATGTCTAGTGAGTAAAGTGAATAAGTAAAAACTGAACATGCTAGAGGAATTCTTAGAATGAGTAACTTCATAGATAATTTTGTTTTAATTTTACAGTTCATTTTTTGATTACTTTTCTTGTTGGCAGAGATAAGAGACAGGGTCACATCTATTGTTTGTACAGCTTTCGGAACGTATTCTACTTAATCTAAGACAATAGTGCTGCTGTACAAATATAGCAAAAGCAATTAGACCCTACACCCAACTTCGCTTTAGCAGTTAACTAATTCAACAAATGCATGTGGGGCTTCTCATAAGCTCTCAGTCCTCTGCTGGTAGTAGAAATGCAAAGAAAAAGAAGGCAAGGTGCCATCCTCAGAGAAACAAATTTCTTTTTGTTTCATATCTAATGCTGTGGGATATAATAACAGACCTAACAGATAAGGACCTTCTTAGAGAACAATAAACAGGTAATTTTAAAACTAAACATCTTAATGAAATACAAATTTTCTAATTAAAAAAAGAAAGAAAAATACATGCTCATAATTGCCAAGAAGCTACTAAGCATCAGTGAAATTTTGATAGAGGACTTCAGGACCCCTATTTCAGAAAGAGTGATGGACAGTGGTACCATCTGGCAATTAAGCTGAGAGCTGAAAAATGAGAAAGAGCAATATACTATGAAATCAGAGGAAGGTGCTGTTTAGAATTCGGACCAGGTCCCTTAGCTAGAATGTGAATCCCAACTCCACTTTTGACTTGCTGTGTGACTTTGGGCCCAAGTTCTCTCTGTGGCTTCTTTTCTTCATCTATGAAATGGAAATAATGATAACTGTGTTTAAGAACCAATAGGACAATGACACTGCTTGCATTCAAGCCCTTAGCTTCTCTTGCATGAACTGGTAACAGTCGCTTAATCCCTCCAACTCACCCACTATGCTAGTGCTGAAGTCATCTTTCTAAACTACAAATATGATAGTTTTATTTCTTTTATAATAGCCCCGTTTACTTTTTGCAAAGAACCCAAATTATTTAACAGGGTGTAGTCATCCTTCCGTGATCTGGCCTTTGCCTACCTCTGCAGTTTTAGTGTTCACCATGGCCCCTCACCCAGCCCAATCTTAAACTCTTAGCTTCGCACACATTAACTATGTAAAGTTCCTCTAACATGAAATGCTGTTTCCTACCTCTTGTGCCTTTGCATGGTCAATGTTTCTCTGTCTGGAAATTTGGTCTCCTTGGTAAACACCAAGACTAATTTTATGATCTCTTCAAAATTTGCTGGATTCTTGCAGTAGCCCCCAACCTAGAACTAACTACCATGTCCACAAGATTTCCCTCTGCCCCAGCCCATATTGATGATATTAATGTGTGTGTGTGTGTGTGTGTGTGTGTGTGTGTGTGTGAGACAATGAGAGTGATCTAATGAGGATACTGAAATAAGTAATACAGGATAAGAAGGAATAATTTCATGAGATAAATTCTTGAAAAATAATAAAGGAATGGTTTACAGAGCATGAATGGAGGCACTCAACTTTGGTAGGATTGGGGATTTTTCTTTTGCTGTATGGAAAGGCAGCCCAGAGAGTCTTTCTACGTACAAATGCATGTGGATTGACAAGTGGAGGGAAGACACAGAGGTTTCCATTCCATGGTTTCTTTTTCCTCCATGAAGTCTAGAACAAGATGACCAGCCAAGCATGAAGAGAGAGAAGGGCACGGTAGCAGAACTGCAGACAGAAGAGGTACGAGATACCAGACTGGGAGAGCAGAAAGTTGAAGTCATAATAATCCACTAGGATCCAGTGAACTATCAGATAACGTCATCAACTAAGAGTGGGCGGTTTTTGTTGGAAATTTGAAAAAAGAGGAGGAATTATGGCACTAGTTCCTTTAGCATGTGAAACAGCAACTTGGCAAGGAAAGTAGAGTATAATTGTCGGGCAGCATGGATTGCCCATTTGCAAATTGTGGTAATGAACGTACAGGGAAAGCAGTCACTATGGTTGTCATGGTGTGCATCCCCTCTGGGACCATGTCGCTGCTCAGCTGGGGAAGCAGGGAGGTGAATACTTGGTCTTAACCACAATTGACCTTCTTCTGGATGATACAGTGGACAAAGAGAACAGGGTAGTTGAGGATTTCGGAACTCTGCCAATGCTTTTTATCTAGAGTCGTGTTGCCATTTTTGTCCCAAGAAAGGCAGGATTAGATTATTGTTTAACAGATTGAGTTGGTGTAGTGTATTCTTGGTTATCAAAATACTCGTATAGCTTTGGGATTTTGAACTGGTAAATATTCATGATGTGTGAAAAATCATGATACATACTGTACGATCTCAATCCCATAAAACTGAATATTGTGCCTACACATGCACAGGAGCTAGAAGAACATGTCAAACTATAAACTGCTTGTGATTGTGAATGACTTTGTTCTTTGCTTCTTGTGTTTTTCAGTTTCCTATAATGCACATATTAACTCTTTAAAAATAAAGGTTATTTTAAAAGCCAAAAAAAAGATACTACGTCTAACTGTGAATTTCAAGCTGCATCAGGAGACAGGAGTGAGCTTGAGGGAATTATTGACAGTGAGAAGGGGAAGGGTCAACAGGTTCAAGCTCTAGCGAGAGAACAAAAGTGCTGGAGTGGGAATGCAAGAGCATTTGAGCTGACCAGGAAGTGAAGTGCTTAACATTGCTGTTTTTAAAATAAGGCAACTACGAAAATGACATTTTATGAATGTCCTCTTCTACACATTGCTTATAGCATGTTAAACTATTTTGATGGAGATCTCCCAAAAACTGACATGTGAGTCAGGAAATCAAATCACAAATGGCCGTGGATAGTTAGCAATACCTTTAAGAACCTAATAAATGATCATTTTAATATCTGCTAAAAATTCAACATTCAACTATGAAAAACCTTGGATTCTGGATTCTTCCAAAGGTAAACCACATGACACTAACAAATAGCAAAGTAATTGCAATTTCCTCAAAAGATACAACAAGCAAAATAGAGAAGGGGGAAAAAACCTTCCTGATGTAAACAGAAGTGTCTTCCTGGTTTCCTTCTATAGCTTTGTTCTTTGTTATAGACAGATTGCTTTTGGGTGGAAGCCCATTCTAGGAAACGTTTCCATGCAGTCTGCCTAGTTCCCTAGTTGTCACAGCAGAAGTAATGACACAAAATTTATGGATCATGGCCAGGCACGGTGGCTCATGCCTCTAATCCCAGCACTTTGGGAGGCCAAGGCTGGCAGATCACTTGAGGTCAGGAGTTCGAGACCAACCTGGCCAACATAGTGAAACCCCATCTCTACTAAAAATACAAAAATTAGCCAGGCGTGGTGGCAGGCACCTGTAATCCCAGCTACTAAGGAGGCTGAGACAGGAGACTCGCTTGAACCTGGGAGTGAAGGTTGCAGTCAGCCGAGATCATACCACTGCATTCCAGCCTGGGCGACAGAGTGAGACTCTGTCTCAAAAAAAGAATTAAAAAATAAAATAAAAACAAAATGTATGAATCACTTCTCACTTACTTCAATTTATGTTTCTCTTTTCTATTCCTGGTCCAGATTTCCTGACATCGACTGTTGTTTGCCAGCATCATGAATTCATTTCCTCCCCCATTAACAGTAGAGGCAAAAATAATGTTTCCTTCTTTGTTAAGGTATAAAATCTACACCAAATAGGTCATTGATGACTTTTTAAGGGGATTCACAGCCCACAGTGAGAAGCAGCCAACCCGGGCCTAGAGAAATGTGACTGCTTTCTTTCCCAAAGAATCCAGAATGTCTCTGATTCTAAGAATGGGAAATTGGAGGTTAAAAGCTGCCCATATTTCAGAAGACCATTGAAAAAGAAGTAGTCAAATAAACAGGCGGGGTTAAGGATGTTAGAGAAAAGACATGACCATAAGCTTTAGCTTTTACCCTTATGTGTCTACAGAAATGTGATTTAATTATTAGTTGCAGCAACTTGTTATGAATAATTTGGAGTTGGAGGGTGCAAACCTGAAATGTTTTGTCAGAGGGATTTGATATTCCAGGAGTTTTGTGATTTATTTTTCACTAAGTATTATCCCCAGATTCCATTATGCAGGAGATAATGATACTGAAGCAATATTTTTATAATAGACTATCTAGCTTTCTCTTAGCTGTGGGGATTAAAGTTTTAATATTTCTCATTTGATTCATTTTTTGAAATAAGTGTTTTATTGGAACAACAAAGCATGATATTTCACTAGTTACTAATCAACATTAAAAAATGTAAGATGATATATGATTAACACTCAGATTGAGTAAAAGTGCATGTATTGTCTAATAAATGAAAACCAGGAAAATAAATAAAGATATGGACATAAAAGACCCTACATTCCCCTGTTGTCAACTGATATAAATGGCTAGCGTGTCTAGCCCTAGCTCTTCTTCAAACTTGAATAGTGCTGACTGCATTTGAATTTTCTTACGAAGAGGAAAATCTTTATGGCATGCACGGGCCTAAGGGTTCTTTAAAGTTTGAGAACAATGCTGCTTAAAAAGCCAATGCTTTTTAAGCCGTGCCAACTCTTGTTTCTTTCCCCAGTAAGAGAGAGTTCTATCTAGAAAGCATTTTTTTTCTAAGTTTCTCATTTCTCCCTAGACTCAATCACAAAAAAATATAAAAATTTCACACCACTGGAGTACAACCAATGTATGTAAAAATCCTATTTGTGTCATTCTATGATTAGAAAGATGTTTCACAGCAAGCTTTAATAACAAACTCTAATCTTCTACTCCACCTTCAACCTATATATAATCAATTTCTCGCAATATTAGATGCTGAAGTTTGATTTTTTTAAAAGAGACTTTAGACGCGTCCCCAGAATAGCATGTCTTGAAGTACATTTAAGTCAAAATAAATGTAGTTTCACCAGGTGTGTGAAGTGATTCTTTCACTCTAGTGACAAATGACTTATGGATGGTTAGCGCTGCCATCCATGCAGGCTTGGCTTTGATTTGTATACACTCATGAATTGTCTCCATGGAGAAAATGTACAGAGGTAGCATTTCACTTTTATGTGTTTCATCAAACAGCTTCCAAGTGACAGAGGGAAAGGTATGAAAGTTGTTAGGGAAAACATTCCCTATTACCAGGAGGTTGTTTCTCCAGAAGTCAGAGGCTTGTGTGTCCTGTGAAGGGAATACTTAATTAAACCTGTGCTGCAGAATTCCTTTCAGATAATCAGAGTCTTTATAAAGCCACCTTTGCCTCCTACAAACAAAATTGTCTACAGGTAGCTGCTTATAAGTTATTTTGACATAGAATTAAGGGAACTTTGATTCTAAAATGTATGTTTCTGCGTTTTAATATGAACTATGTAGTATCTGAGACATTCTCAACCAAGAAATACAACTTCACACTTGGGACTGGTGTGAGGTGGTTTGCGGGTTCCAGAAAAATCTCACTTGGGTCTCTTATGGTGCCTGAAGGCTTTCTGCCAAGGGTTTAGTCCCTTGCATTAAGGCTTTGTATTTTCAGCCTTTATTAATATGCACTAAAGCCTGATGGGGTCACATGTTAAGTAATTGTTAATGATGATTCCTTTGAGAGATATTTATGTATCAATTATTTTTATGTCTCAAGAGTTATCTGTGAGAGAATGGAAAATCACACTGAATGCCAGGTTTTGTTAGGGGACAAGCAAAATGGCAAATCTATAATACTCATACCTCAGGGACTCCAAGCAGCTGAAAGGAAATAGGAGGGTGTTGAGTGTCTTACAAAGGGGAATATTGGAAACAAAGACCATGGAGATAACTTTGAGACCTGTTTCACAGTTTTGGTTTGGTCCAAGGTAAGGAAAATATTGAAAAGTTACTTTGACCTGAGGACCTTAGTCTCCTTTCCTCTGAGATACTTGGGTAAGTGCTTTGATCTGTGGTGTTGAAGAATTATAGGCAGATTGTGCCCTTTTTGTTTTAATACATTCACTCAATTTTATTGCCAAACAGTTGTTCTAAGCAAACACCAAAGTCAAAGTACACCATTGAGAATGTGGAGAAAACGTTCAAAAAAGAATGTTCCCCCCTGAAAATGTCTTCTCACAATACTGAGAGTTGCTTCCATGCTTTGTTAGGGCATTGAAAGTCGGTGGATTTCAGCTTTGGCTACAGCTCCTCATCTGTGTTGATTTAAAGGTCCCAATCTCAGCTCGTTTTGGAGTGTGTAGGTTTCCTTATTGGCCTCTTAGGAATCACTAAGAGATACTCCTCGACTATATACCTTGTTGCTGTAATTGAAGCTGTTTTGTTGCTATAATTCCTTCCTAATGTTGCAGTTTTAGTCAAGTATTCTTTCCCTCTGGAGGCATTAATTATTACCAGTTTTGAAAAGACCTTTGCTTGGTGTGTACATTTTTGCTTCTGGTGCTAAATCATTTCACTGTTTCCTAGTCTACGTCTAGGAAAAAGGATGTTTCACCTTTTCTCTTTACTGTTCAGCCTATACTATAACCTTTTTAAGCACTATAATATAGAGTATCTTTGTCCACCAGTCAGAAAGTCAGCATTCTTCTTAGTTTCATGCATTTCACTAATTTGCAGTACCTATCTCAGAATAGAGGATTTAAATTTAGTTTTATTTGCTATTATCTGTGAAATTATTGGTCACTGGAGTTTATGAAAGCAAATCCCCTTGCTAAGGATTTACCCGTGATGTACAGCACATCATTTTTAAACAGGTTATTATCCACTGACAAGGACTTCATTCAAATACAAAATTGAAAAGGAGGATACATACTCAAATGTACAGAGTGTTCTGGGAAATATTCTCTTGTTTGAAGTTAAGTAAGTTTTCCTTCATTTTGTACTGGTAACTATTTCAGACTTTAGACAATTAAATGAATACTTTTTGTCTTTGTACATTTGGGCTGCTATAACAAAATACCATGAACAGGGTGGCTTCTAAACAACAGAAACAAGTTTATCACAGTTCTAGAGTTTAGGAAGTAGAAGATCAAGGCACCAGGAGTTTTAGTGTCTGGTGAGGGCCTGTTCCTCATAGAGGGCACCTTCTCACTGTGTCTGTCCTTACATGGTGGGAGAGGCAAGATAGCTCTCTGGGGCCTCTTCCTAAGGGCACTAATCTTTTTCATGAGGGCTCAGCAGCTCTTACGACCTACCAAAGTTGATTACCTTTGGTAATCACCTACCAAAGTCCCCACCTCCTTGGTAGGTAAAATATGTTGAAACCCTAACACAAATTGTAGGGAACACAGACATTTAGACCTTGGCACTCTATTCTTATCAACTTTCATAATCTTTACACACACACACACCTCACCTCTATTTCCAATCAAAGAGGAAAGACTACCTACTTATGGTTTTACAAAAATCTGTGTGCACCTGGAAAGATTTTTGAAATAAAATTAGTCACCCTTCAGCTAGTTATCAGTGAGTGCCCACACTGAAATATCCTGTTCTAGGCACTGGAGAAAGAGCATTAAGCAAGACAGACAAATTCAGAGCTCCCACAGAGCCTGAGTGCTAGAAATTGATCCAGACTTCACTTCTAATTTAAATAGACATTGTTCTTCTTCATCCAATTATTTACTAATGGGTCTTATATTCTACATCCAATAGGAATAAATTCTCCATAATTAGTGTGCTAATTTGTGTTTTAATCCTTGGAAATATGTAATTTATCCTGAAGTCATCTGCTTCTGAAAGTAGTACAAGTCCATTTCATTATATAAAACTGAAATACACTGAAATTTATTATTATTTTACTGAACATAAATCAGGAAATGAATTCAATATACATTACCTGAGGACTGACATTTCAAGCCCTTAGCCATGAGTTTCAGTAAATGTATTTTCTTGTTCATTTACTGCTTCATTTTGAATCATTGCCTCTGCCCCAAATGGCTTTTGATGTCTCTCCCTTCAGCCTGGATGAACCCATTTCTTTCCAAGAATGAGAGTTTCTACAAAATAATAGAAAACCTTGGCCTGACCTATACAAAACACTTGCTTATTATCATATTGTGTAGAACTTCAGAGCAGAATTGATGGAAACAGCTTGGTATAGTCTTTTTTTTATTATTTGAACTTATGTTGTTTTCTTACAATACAAATAAAAACATGTAATAGTAACTCCTCATGTTTTTACGAACATTTTGCCACTAACTTTGACATTCTCAAATATTTTATTGATTCCAGTGTATTCATGTATACATGTATTTGATTTATACATTATTGTGCAATTTTTAAGGAGTTTTGCATTGACAGCTTGATGCAAACAACTGTGTATCTCCAAACTTACAATAAAAATATAAAACACTGGCTTCCCTACATAGAAATCCATGCTGAAAGAACATTTGAATAATATTGGTAAAAAAAAAAGTTAATTTCCAATGTTGGACAACAATTATTAATACTTGCCAGAGTGACGCAAAGAATATCAGTGAGTTCTCCATTCTGCTGCAGATTTTCTCTCTGACATAAATGTCATCTGTGTGTGTTGTTCTCTCAGGAGGTCGAGTTGTGTCGTGTTAGCAGTCAAGAGAAGCTGGGCCTGACAGTCTGTTACCGAACAGATGATGAAGAAGACACCGGCATTTATGTCAGCGAGGTAAGAAACGCCATGGAGGGGAAATTCGAGGAGGGAGACTAGGAAGAACAGAGCGAAATGACTCACAATGAGAAAACCCTTCCTTCAGAGGCTTGAATGTGAAGAATTGGAATTGGCCATGTTCCAAAACGTGTCACTTTCAATTAGGAAAGTAAATTATTCTGCCCAAGTAATGTAATTATTATGAGCTTGTTTAATGTGAATACTTTCACCCCAGAATCCCAGCAAGGAAAAGTACAAAAGTGGTAACATTGTCCAAATTTGAATACATTCCCATAAGAATGCAGCAAGTCCAGCAAAGTTTTTGATCCTCAAACATCTGTCCTTCCATTCTACTGTGTCTTTTATGAGTTCTATTAACAGTAGCACTGGCTAATTGTTTTAAATTACTACTCACAATAATCACATCTTTTACTCTGCTGGTGGCATTGATACATTTGAATACCCAATGAGTGCATCTATTAGTTTGTTTTATTCAACCCCGCAAGTGAGATTCCACACTTGATCTTAGGCAAAGACCAAGAAGCAATACACAAGTGAGAGTCTAAAATGCGAGATACTGTTAGTGTTCATTCCTTTTAAAGACTGTGAAGCAAATTGTATTACAATAGATGATTTTTTAAAACTCGCAAAAAGCATTATTTTATGTGAAGTGGGAAGGAATGTTTTTAAAAATTAAGGCTGGGCACAGTGGCTTATGCCTATAAACCCTGCACTTTGAGAAGCCGAGACAGGAAGATTGCCTATGGCCAGGAGTTTGACACTGTCTCTACAAAACAACAAAAAAAAATTAATTAGTCAGTCATGGTGGCATATGCCTGTAGTCCTAACTACTTAGGAGGCTTTGGCAATAGGATTGCTTGAGCACAGTAATTCGATGTTACGGTGAGCTATGATTGTGCCACTGCACTCCAGTGCAGTGACACAATGAGTGACAGAATGAGACCCTGTCTCTAAATATAAATAAATTAAAATTAAATATGCTTATGATAAAAAATTGCATACTTATATGTGCAAAACATATGTGTACATATGTTTATATATAAATGCAGAAGTTAGACAAACTAGATACTAATTGCTGCTCTATGCTGTTCCGAGTTTTCTTGGCCATAATCCTGAAAACATTACCTAATATACTGAGCTTCAGCTTTCTCAACTAGAAGGTGAGTACAACAGTGCTTATCTTATTGTTTTGATAGACCTGCTTAGAATGTGGAAGAGATAATGTAATTAATGCATTTAGAAAACAACACAACTCTGTAAGTGTAAAATATTACTCTTTATCCCTCTGCCAAAAAATTTACTGACTCGCTTCTGCGATGGAAAAATCTCCAGATAATATTCAACTTATGTACTTCTTTTAAATATGCAATTAGGATAATTCCTCTGCTTAGGGTGAGGAAGTATAAGGAAACACCTGTGGCATTATCTTTTGTAATATGTACAGAGGTAGGAAGGTAGAAGTTTAATATTAGTTTGATTACAGTTCTAAAGATGAGGCTTTAGATTGTGAGTGGTTTTTAAATGGGATACTGTTCATGAATCACCCTTCACTTCCTTCTAGTAAGTCTCTATTTACTATTTAAATATGTCAGAATTGGAGCTGCACTTTTCAGGGAAGGGAAAGAAGCCACAGGATCTGAACATATGTACTTGGAAGGAATGTTTTCCTTTTACCTCTTACATGTAATTATAGTGTCACTTATTCTTGATTGATGATTTAAGACTCAATTATTAGGGGGCACCCATAATAAGAAAGTAATATCTAACATATGGGTAGGATGGATCAACCTTATGCTACACTTGAAACAGTTTGCTTAAAAAAAAAAGCTTTGATGCAACAAGCCTAAAGTTTGAAGCCATCACATGAAATCTGATAGATGAAATTACCCCCAGTGAACTGTAAGTCATCACTCAAGTTTAGCCCATTAAAATGCTGATAAGCTCCTAATACAGCCTTAAATATCTATACATTCTAAAATAGTTTATAGTTAATATACTTTACCCCACATGTAAAGTAGTACTGAGTAATTAAATGCATGGATCAGATGTGCGTGTGTGTGTGTGTGTGTTTCTTGAGCAATATAGGTTGTAAATGTCTTTATATATAAATTAATGTGCCCATGAGACATAATTCTCTTTAATAAGTATGGTCTTGGGCCGGGCGCGGTGGCTCACGCCTGTAATCCCAGCACTTTGGGAGGCCAAGGGGGGCAGATCACAAGGTCAGGAGATCGAGACCATCCTGGCTAACACGGTGAAACCCCATCTCTACTAAAAATACAGAAAAAAAAAAAAAAATTAGCCAGGCGCGGTGGCAGGCATCTGTAGTCACAGCTACTCGGGAGTCTGAGGCAGGAGAATGGCATGAACCCGGGAGGCGGAGCTTGCAGTGAGCGGAGATGGCGCCACTGCACTCCAGCCTGAGCGACAGAGTGAGACTCCGTCTCAAAAAAAAAAAAAAGAAAAAAAGAAAAAAAAAGAAAAAAAAAAAAGGACGGACTTACACTATAGCTATCAGCTTTGCTAAGACAAAAAGTAAATTTCCTGGGTCCAGAGAGTCCTAGCATTACCATCACCTCATGTCAACTGAAGATCATGTATGACAGTTGGGATACAGAAATGAGTGAATAAATGTGAAAAAAAAAAAGAATGAAGGGAAAAAGGAAAGAAGAAATAGAGGAAGGGTGGAAAACTGGTCTTCAGATTAAGTTCTGCTCTAGTCCTCACAATTTTATTCATGTTCATTCTAAAATAGCTCATTTACATTTTTAGAATCAATGAGTTTTGTTGGAGAGAAATATGACGTATACTGTCACAAATCAACAGAGAATTTTGAAACAGCTTTTTCAAAATATATTTTAAAGCCATATTTTTAAGTTCTTGAGGGAATGTTTCATACCCAGTTGAAGATGTATGTCCTCTTCATTACAGGTTGACCCAAATAGCATTGCTGCCAAAGACGGCCGGATTCGAGAAGGGGATCGGATTTTGCAAGTAGGTGGTATAGTAATTTCCTTTAGTTTCCCACGATCTGTCCAAAGTTACTATTTTACTTTGTTTCTTGTAAACTGTTGAGAAAAGAATTTGTCTTTGCTTTTGGATACTAACATCTACAAAACCAAAAAAAAGTGCTGTCATTTAAAACTAATTTAGGATGGTGCGATATACTAAGAGTGATTAGCTAATAATTAGTGGTTCAGAATACCATCTCTGGAGTCAAATTTGACTTCTCTTCCAGCTTCACCATTTGCTTGGCACACTGCATAACCTCCTCTCATCCTAAGCTTTATTTCCTCATCTTAAAAAAAAATGGTAATAACCTATTGTTGTGAATGTGAAATGAGATTATGCATGCCATACGCTTAACACAGTGCATAAATAGTTAATAAATATTAATGGCTATTATTACTAGCAGCAGCAGTTATTGCTGCCTTTTCCAGAATAAATTAAGTGAACATGGATCTAGATGTTCCTTTGCTATATGAAAGTCTAGAAGTTTGAAGGTGTCAACTACAGTCATGAGTCACTCAATATGTTTTGAGAAATGTCATTAGATGATTTCCGGGTTGTGCAAACATTGGAGAGTGTACTTACACAGACCTAGATGGTACAGCCTACTACATACACACTTAGGCTAGCTGGCGTAGCCTACTCCTCCTAGGTTACAAACCTGTACAGCATTTTACTGCACTAAATACTGTAGGTAATTGTGACACAATGGTAAGTCTCTATGTATCTAAACATAGAAAAGGTATAGTAAAAGCATGGTATTATAATCTTATGGGCCCATTGACGTATCTGCAGTCCATTGTTGACTGAAAAGCTGTTGTGTAGTGCACTACTGTATTTACTAATGAGTTGCTGGGAGATGAAGGAGAATATGTTTTATTCCCCACATGGAAATGTGGAAACATGGAGACTGATTACATTTCAGCTTTATGCAAGAGATAGTAAGCAGACTGTAGGAGGGATGTGAGGCTGGAAAGAGTTTTAGGCCAAATCAGGAATAGCTGAAAGCCAGTTTCTATCCGAAACCTGCCTTCACCTGCTTGCTCTCTCCTTTCTGAGTCCTCTCCCATAAAGAATGGCTGCAGGGGCCAGGTCTGGTGGCTCACACCTGTAATCCCAGCACTTTGGAAGGCCGAGGCAGGCAGATCACCTAAGGTCAAGAGTTTGAGATCAGCCTGGCCAACATGGTGAAACCCTGTCTCTACTAAACAATACAAAAACTAGCCAGGCATGGTGGCAGCCACCTGTAATCCCACCTACTTGGGAGGCTGAGGCAGGAGAATCGCTTGAACCCGGGAGACAGAGGTTGCAGTGAGCCGAGATGCCACCACTGTACTCCAGCCTGGATGACAGAGTGAGACACTCTCAAAAAAAAAAAAAAAAAAGAATGGCTGCAGGGAGACACACAAACTCCCCAGCTCTTGTGAACAGATCAACTCCAAGATAAGACCAGAGGTCCTTTGCGATGGAATTTCACTGCTGATCACAACTGTGAAACAGAGAGGAGGACTTGAATGATAAATCCAGGGAGAGATAAGCTGTTAAAACATCACTGCCACTCTTTCAGAGCTACTATTTCTCCTTGTTGGATACAGACCCTTGGAGAGTGTTTTTTTGGATTCCACACTTTTGGAATCCGAAAACCAGGGTTTCAAAAATAGACAAGATGTTGTCCCAGCATGTGGAGCACGCCGTCTCTGTTTAGGAAGACAGGAACATACACAGATGATTACAGTGCAGCATGACACTGTCATGGTAACACTCTGCCTGCATGGCCTGGGCACATGTCCTGCCCAACTTTCTGCAGTTCTCTCCCTTGTTCAGGACAACACTCATGGAATCACACCACCTTCTCACTGCCTGTTCTTCCTCTAGCTAGATAGTGCAGAGCTCCTTTTTTTTTTTTTTACCGTGGACCTTCTGTTAAGGCTCCAAACAGGAAAGAATACAAAGTGTGAATTAATGATCGTTTGGGGTCCCACTAGTTTTCAGAAAACCTCAAGTATATCATTTCTCCTTCAGTGAGCTCCCGAAATAGTGATCTATAGTAAACAAAATGGAACTGCGTCTATCATACACAGGGGAATGAAAAGTGGACCAGGAAGCCAAGACATAGTCTTGTTGACCACCGCATTTCTGTCATCTTTAACACATGCACATAAATAAATCAATGAATGAAATCAGGGTATTCAGTGGAGAAAATGATAGGGTAGATGAGTAACATCTGTTGAAAGGCTTTGCTTGTACAGCTTCGTTAAGAAATTAAAGGGACCATTTTCGTGTATCATCCAGATAACAAAAGCTTCAAAAGTGTTTTACTATTTTTTAAATTTTGAAATAATTTTAAACATATTGTTCACTTTGTTAACATCTCCAGTAAAATATACTGAAAATAATGTAATCTTTTGATGCTCAGAGTCACATTACATCGAGCATTCATTCCACAATACTATAATAGAGTAAAATGCTCAGTGATTGGAAAGTCTGGAAGATCTGTGCCCCAACATGAAATGACCTTATTTGGATACACTTGCAGATGCATTAGGTCTATACTGTGTCATTTTTCTTACTCCTCCCTTGCTGTTGCCAGCTGGTACTTCTTCCTCTTGCCATCTACTTCATATCCCATACCTCCTACTGTACCTGGCACCCTTCCTAGTTCCCAGCTAACCACTCTTCCCTAGGCTAGATACACAAATACAGTTATTAAAATTTCATTCATTTGTTCTGTGGGTATAGTTGGATGGAAATAAAGTGCATGTGTTTCCATACATGCATACTGTATGTTATGACACTTCCAAATCCTTAGGGATATTGTGGGCAGGTAAGTTTTTAGAGAAAATACCTGCTAGATAATAAAGCATTTCTTAATGGTCTAGATTCACTAAGGAAACAATAGCAGGATGTTAAAGTGCTGTTTTCCACCTGATTACTTTATATTCTGTGACAAATATGTCACACTTAATACATGTCCCAGTAAAAAAACCTGGAATACAATTCTGTTTGCACACATAGGAAACAAAGAGTCTTAAGGGTGATTATGAAATTATATTAAGTAAAACTCTGACAAAATTGTACCCAGAGACAAATAGCTCCCTTATGGTTGATGAGGAGATTATGGGATACCCTATAATGAGCAGTTAATGACTCCTTTCCCAGAGAGATGAGAGTGAGAAAAACAGAGGATTTACTTCTTATCCTTAAAGTTTCTTTGATGACTTTTATTTAAATGAATCCCTTTAGAGCAATTGTGATTTTAATTTTCAGTTCATTTGACCTAAGTAAAGTATGTCAATGGCCCTGCCCTCATTGTGTAGCCAAACTTTTCTTAATGTAGCACACCATGGGCCTGTAGGTGAACTCACCCAATGACATATCACTCACACACACATACACACACACACACACGTGCTCTCACACAAAGGGGATTGTTATACAGTAGGGATTGTGCAGAAGAGAAACCAGGAACCAACTTCCTGAGAATAGTTGTGGTTCTTCTGTGTTTTTAGTCTGCAAGGAAAGTTCTTCCTTTTCATTCCTTCACAGTTCTGTCTGCTGTGTCATTGCCAGGAACTTATATCAAATGTCTCCAGGAATTAATCTGGGGACATTCTCTCACAAAATTGCAGTGCTGAATATGGCATTTCTGAATCAGATAACAAGAGTAAAAGACCACATATGTGACCAGCTTTCCAAGGAGTTTCCAAGGAGAGAATGCTATATTCTCCTTTTCTCCTTGGGATGGTAAACCTGTAATATTCCATGTAAGCCTCCTAATCTCATGTTGGCCAAAAGCTCAATAACGTTCCTAAGGATGACTTCCTGACAAAACTTTACAAGAACTCAGTGAAACAACAGGACTTCTAATGAGCTCTCTCTTCATTTCTCTGTTCTACACATAAACTGGTTGATATGATTTAACTATGTCCCCACCCAAATCTCATCTTGAATTATAGTTCCCATAATCCCTATGTGTGGTGGGAGGGACCCAGTGTTAGGTAATTGAATCATGGGGGTGGTTACTCCCATGCTGTTCTCATGATAGTGAGTGAGTTCTTGCAAGATCTGATGGTTTTATAATGGGCTTTTTTCCCTTTGCTCGGCACTCATTCTCTCTCCTGCCACCCTGTGAAGAGGTGCCTTCTTCCATGATTGTAGTTTCCTGAGGCCTCCCCAGTCATGCAGAACTGTGAACCAATTAATCCTCTTTTCTTTATAAATTACGCAGTCTCAGGTATTTCTTTATAGCAGCATGAGAACAAACTAATACCCTGGTTCTCATATTCTTTTATTTTCTTGCCTTTGGATATTTCCTCCCTATTTCTGTTTTTTCCACATCTATGTCTCTAGACTTTGATCACCTCCTTTGTCTCCATACTAAAATATAAACACATTTGAAATAAATCTTTTCTTATTGCCTAAGATTCTTGATGGTTGGATGTCAAGAATTTGAGTTGCCCACCTACCTCTGGTACAATAATAGAAAAAACCTAGATATTGGTATATGGAAGAGAAAAGCTATATTACATCTTATTTCTAAGCTTTTAGGGCTTTACACACACACACACACAAAACACACTCATACATACATACAGGAGATTGGGCCTAAAGTGAGATTTTGACAGATCTATCCATATAAGTACCACAGATCTCTTCTTAGCCAAGGCAATATCCATTTTGAAACTAACATTTACATATGGCCATGTAAAGAAAATGAGACAGTTATGTTAAAAAAAGTTACCTGCTGTCTTTCTCTTGGTTCTCTTTCCCTCTGTTTTCCTAAAGTGGAAGTCCTCCATTAAGCTATGTGACGTGACTACTCATCTATCTCCCTCCCTTATTGCTGGGTCCTCCACTTCCATGTCTGCCTGGTATTTTCCTGGCACAGCAGGCTGCATTCCCACAAACAATCCTGTAACTATAAACCATTATTTCAGGACCAAGAGCAACCGAAGGTTGAAAGCTCTATCTGATTCTGTTCCTCAATTCTTTTCATTCCTTGAGAGGTATCTTTGCTGAAACCCATGGCTACATTTCTTGCCCCAGTATCAGTTTGGGTGTAAAACTAATGTCCTGAGTACAATAGCATCTACCAACCGGTTGGCTAAACTGTGGCACTTATTTTCTAAAAGAAACAATAAATTACATTTTAATGACAGATTTCTGTGTCAGTGGTTTCATCCCAGGTACGATCCTGAAGGTAGAAGTGTTTCTGCAAGAAATGATCTGTTGCCCCAAAGTAAGAACTAATTGTTTCCAGGACCAGAGACCATAGCTCTGGTCATAATGAGTTCTCAGGGGAGAGAAATGAATACCAACTGTAAGGAAACTAAAAGGCAAAAAACCCCATTGTTTCCTGATGGTCCTCTAAGAGTTAGAAATACATATGAGGTAGATATCTTTTAAAATAAAACCATGTTTACTACTATGCGTTTAATAACTTTCTATAAATTTCACTCTATTTGCTTTATTTAGCATGAAAGAGTCTTGTCTTTACTAAGGATTAAAATATAAATGATGATAGTAATAACAACAATAACAATAGCATCAACAGTAATATGTGCCAGCATTGAAGACATTCTATGTACCAGGCACTATTTAAGGTTTTTACCTGTATCGACTCATGTAATCCTTATAAAGACCCTCTTAGAAAGGCACTATTATTATATGCATTTTAAGATAGCAAACTTAATAGCAGCATTAGACTAACATGAATAAGTATTTAGATTAATGGTAAGTGCAATTTAGATGAAGAATGAGGAAATATATATTTTTTATATATATTATATATATTAAGTTATATATATAAAGACTATATATATATATATATATATGTACAGTCAAGTGGAGACCAGGAAAAAAAGAAGTGAGAAGTATATTTCAAACAGAAAAGATGAAGATAAGCTGTGTAAGATCACCCAATTCAATTCTCTTAGGATCAGATGTGCCTGTAGTGGAGAGGAGATGAATAAACAGGTCCATGTTTGACAGACAAATAAATGCATTGCAAATATATTACTAAGAATTACCATGAAACAGACATAAGACATAAGTGCAAATAGAGTAAATACTACAAAGTCATCATTTTAAAACTACACTTAATAGAGGGTAGGGGAAGTATAGTGGAATCCACCACTGCCAATTTATCTTTATTTGAGAAAAAAGGCCTTGGAGTCAGTACACACATACTTTTCCAGAGGTATTTATGACAAACCGCAACATATCCTTCCCAGTCATTATTTCCCATTGTGGAATCGTAGCTTCTGTTTCCTAATTGGATGAATTTTATTTGTGAATTTCAAAAACAAATAGGGAATGCATGTGAAACTTATAACCACTGAATTTCCTTTCTGTGTATACAAGTGAGAAATGACAGTGATTGGAGTAAGAAAATACAACTTGTGCTCATATATATATATATATTTTACTATTATTGCCTGCTTTCCTTGCACTAAATACATATAAGAGTATAGGAATAAGGATTATTTATTGTGGTTCAAAGTTGAAATTCATGGGCTTGTTTTCAGATAATTACGTCTGTCCTCATGCATCAGCCAGAAACCCAGAGACCTACGAGGAGAAAAACCTCAATAGTCTACTTCATGCTTTTAAGCAGAAGTCCTTAGTGAAAGACATTAGATTGTTGAAAAACGAATGGTCAGTGCTGCTACATTTTCCATCTGCTTCATTTATTCAAGTAATTAACACTATTTTAGACAGAATTACTTGATCTCTTTAATTGGAATTTCTTTCCCATTATTTGATTACATATAATTATAAATCAAAAATCTTGCTGTCTCTATGGAGTTGAGTAATCAATAAAAGAAAATAATTATTAAATATCCAAAGGAAAAAGTTTTATTAATTAAGAGCTAAATATATTTGCACATGAAAATGTAGTTTAAAAAAAGAAACTTTACAAATCTTATTTACTCTTTCTTTAGAACTTAGAAAAAGTAAAAAGATATATTTCTAATGTCACTGGAATCTTTTCCATGAAATCTAAAGTTTAGTCAAGCTTGGTTTCTTTCACTCATCATTATTTTAAAAATTCAATTTTACTCTATGTTAATATTTTTTAAATTTTTAAATTTAAGAGATGAGTCTGAAGATATTTCATTAGTTTTATTACTTTAGGAAATGGATATATATTATAAGGGAAATGGAGTATTGATGAGAATGTTATTTTACTTTGATCAGTTAAACACTGAGATTTATCCTGACGATGATGTTTGGGCAACTGGGTCAGACCCACACGCAAATATGAAATGATTAAATAAAAATGCAATCAGCAGTGGCCTGGGAGCATTGCCTGGTGAGAGATAATACTGCAGCTCTCTAATTGGCTCGCGGCAAGCGTGCAGGATGACGGATTTCAGTTGTGGTATTGCCAGTCCTTCTTCCCCCAGCACTATTATCTCAGAGTGACACTTCCATTACTCTGAGCGAAGAAAGATGAACGTCACCTGTCAGGAGCTGGTTAATTGTGTTGCTAGATGTATGTTGCCAGGGCGCAGGTTGGACATTTATGAACATAACTGCTTCCTCTGATGTCCGCCATCCTTCACGGATCGATATGGCTCTTACAGTAAGCGCGTAATTGAGTGAAGGCACTTTGAGCTGAGGGGCTGAAGATGAGCCCATTGTGTGAGCTTCATTGTCCATACATTTACCATAAATGAGCTGATATTTGCCATTTATTGTGTGCAGCATTGTGGAAATGGAAACTAATGTGCCACTCTCATTTGTTTTCTAGATAAATGGGGAAGATGTCCAGAATCGAGAAGAAGCAGTGGCCTTGCTGTCTAACGATGAGTGTAAGAGAATCGTGCTGCTTGTTGCAAGGCCAGAGATTCAGGTCAGAACAGAGATCAAAAGCCTTGAGACTGAACTTTATATTCATTGAATTCACTGAATGTAAATTCGTGAATGAATTTATATTCATTATCTGCTATTCTCTATCAAATCATTATCATGGTTATCTCTCCCCATATAACCCACCAGATGGCCTATGTGGGAGTGAATTTTAAAAATACATATGAGAGAAATTAAGGTATACAAAATACAATAAAGACTGATCTTTCCTAATTTATCGAAAGTATTACACATTAAAGACTTCCTTATATTGCTCCATAGAATGGCAGCTAAATATCCCTTTTAAGGGGGGAAAAGCATACCAAATTGAATTGTGATTCTCTCCTTCAATTTGCCACTTACTTAAATAAATACTCAAATGAAAAATGGCTGTGTGGATCCTTTTAATTCTGTGTGGATCCTTGCTTTAAGTTTCCATCTGAAAATACTTAAATGGCATATGAAGATATCTTGGAAGGAGCTCCACGAGAGAAACACTAGCCTATCTAGTCATCAACTTAAATCTTTTTAAAATAACTTTATCAATTAGAATGTCTTCTATACCATGATCTGGTTCCATGTATAGTAAATGAATTGTTTCCAAGTTTAGTGTGACCAAAACAATTGTCCAGCCAAAAACTGATAACTTCTAAATGAATTTTTTAGATCTTTATGGAAGAAGATGTCACGAAAGTAGAGTAAAGGTAATGGGAAAAAAGTACTATTGGGGCTTCCTTTTATATCCTTTTTATCTCCCACCACAAGGCAGAAGGGACAAAACATTGTCACCAGTCTATCCATCTGTCAGTAGTTTGAATAAAGTTAGTTATATCGCCATTTGTCTCCTCGGTTATTGATCTGATATTTTTCAGACTCAGTAACTACATACTATCTATAAATTACATTGAGTAAGTGTATTTCAGTGTCAGACTGAATCCTGACTTGAATATAGTGGTTATAAAAGATCACCCTTTCCGCATATATTCCGTTTATGCCCTTGCCCATTCTAAATGGTTCTCATAAACTCTGCCATAGCCTGGAGCAGAGTAAAGTTACACACCTGAGGTCTTAGGAGTGGGGAAAAAAGCCCACAAAACCCCCACACTGCCTATGTGGGAGTGAATTTTTAAATACATATGAAATTATACCAATTATCTGGAAATTTCTCAACCCAGTTATCTTGCTGCTCCCATTTTCTTCAAAAAAGAACATAATAAAGGGGCTAAATGCATATTAGTGAAATTTATGATAAATTGAAGTTGCCATCTCTATTGTAGAGAAGATATTTTTATGTTATAATGTGGTTTCCCTGCCCTTTCCATGTAACTGCTAGAGAACCTCATTAATTTAGAACTAAAGCATTTCCTTAAACTATGCCACATAGTGGCCATAATGGGCTGTAGAAATAATAGAAATTAATAACATAGACCAGATCCTGTTAATCTTTGATGGAATACATACGCTGGGTAGAACCAGTGGAAAATTTGAGTATCTGGCTACACTTCTGACTTTTTCTCCAAAAGAGTCAATGCTGAAGGATGAATTTTCAAATGAGACTTCCCTTTCCACATTTGATGAAAGATGGTTGTCTGACTCCATAGGATGTTGTCCTGCCTGTCAAAATTATGATCTGCATTAGCCCCTTGATCCTAAAGAAACCTTCATGCCACTGGAAGGAAGCTAATTGCCTATAGAAAAAAAAAACAGATTTCCACAGAAATCAGGAAAAGAAATACATTTTAATACCATACTTTTAAAATGTAATTTAATCAGTACATGCTATAAAGTGGCAAAAAAAACTAAAAAAAAAAAATCTTGTCTTTATATCACCCATATTTTTCCATTGAACTCAATTTATCTCATTGTTGTGTTTTTTTTTTTTTGCGTGTGTATTTTATTCGGGGAGAATGTGGAAGCTTTTGTGTGCTTTTTCTAGCTTTTTTTAAACATTTTTAACGTTTCAAATACTCTCTAGATTCTTGGAAATGATCTACAGAGTTGCTGGGAGCAGTATTGTACATCTGTGCAATATTTTTAAATAACTCATTTTCCTCATTTCCTGTCAACTCTCTTTCATTTTCTGCCCATTTTCTTCCTGAGACCATTAAAGATATTGCTTTTCTGTCCTGTTTCCCTCAGGACACTGGGGCAGAGAGGATTCTCATAAGAACTTGTGGCCACTACCTTTGAGACAGTGTAGGTTGTTCCTTTTTCTGAGATGCCACATGTGGCCCCCTTTGGTGCAGATAGATCTCCACTCTTAGTAGTAACAATCCCTCTTTTCCTGCAGCTCAGCTCAAGGGAGATGTCTGTCTCTGCCATTACATTAGACTCTGACCGTAGTGAATGCACATCTAGGTAGAAAGGGGGAAATAGGAGAGAAGAAGGAAGTGAGCAAGAAGAATCTCCCTTTGCTAATTGTGCTGTGTGCACCTCCAGCCTAAAAGAAAGCCTTATCAAAATAGACATATAATGACTATGGCTGGCAACTCAGGAATCTACTGGATTACTCAATAAGAAAAGAGTTATGGGGAATCATTAATTTTGACCATTTTCTCTTTATTTTCCCCACTACTTCATTTAATCCTCAAAGGACTCTGTTTCATCATTCACTATATCAGTGTTAGAAAATACTTTATTTTGACCTGATTAAAGAAAAATTCCTTGATGTGTTTGTGAATAGTAAGCACTCCCCATTTTAAGTAATTTTTTATGAGGTCTGGCATTTGTAGCTTTATGATACTTGAAAAAGATTAAAGAATGTAAAATTTGAACAATTATAAATTGGGCTGAATTTACATTTTTACTTGGCATAATTTTCATAGCTCATCTGCATATCAAAGTCACAGGAATTTGATCAAATTATTCAGGCGACAATAAGATAAATGAGTATGAACAAATGTGCCAGCACTTTGGGCCCCAGTTAAGTTTGAGGTCATTTAAGTTCTACATGGCCTTTAATAGATATCATGAAATCTATGATTTGCCTGCATATTAATAAAGATGATACCTATATGCTAATGCCTCTTTTGGTGCAGCTTAATGTCCTTTCCAGTTTGTTTTTAAGTTGTAGAAGTTCAGTTATGTTTAAAAGCTTATTTTGCCAGTTCATTGGTGGTGAAAATATTTCAAACTATTATCCATGTTTGCTCACTAGAATGCTATTTCTTTGTACAGGGTGATGCAGAGTTTTGACAATAATCCAGTTAATTTAATCAGCATAGACAGCTAATTTATGTAATCCAGCTCCAAAAATCCACTTTGAGGCAAATTATCTGTAGTAACTGTCAACATTGATCATATTAGATCATATTAGCCAGGTAACCACCAGTTTTCCACTTCACTTTGTATTGAAAAGCCGAAGGGATTCATTCAGTTCAATTTGCATTAAGAGTCCTACAAGAATACTTGTTTTCAACACCCATAAACAATACCCTGCATGCCCCACACCACTCCACCACCCTTAAATGTCACATCCACTGAGGTGTTTTTCCTATAAAATTGGGCCTGAAAACAAATTAAAATAGACACAGAGTAATATTGCTTTTCTTTCCTTTCCTTGAGAAGAATAACTTAGAATTTTCCTTTCTTCACAGACAAAATAAATGTCGTCTGTAGATTCTTTTGTGGCAAGCAGCCACCTTGTTAACATGGGAGCCCACCTAAAAAGAAAAAAGCAGGATGAGGATAGCATGAGCGTATGGGGGGCACTTTGTGTGCAGTCTCGTTGGGGGTTGTTGTTAAAGAAAACAGCCCAATTGTCTCATAGCCCAATTAGTAGCATGGCAGTCCTTTTAACACAGGACTGTTGGAGGTAATGAGCATGACAGCTGTGGATTATGCAGGATGCTTTTCATACATTTTGAAAGAAGGTAATATTCTGTGCTGTGAGATTTACTTGGTTATGAGAGAAAATCTGTAGTCCCGTTTCAGGAAAGGATAAAAGGCATAA
Source organism: Gorilla gorilla gorilla (assembly GCF_029281585.2). NCBI lineage: Eukaryota > Metazoa > Chordata > Mammalia > Primates > Hominidae > Gorilla > Gorilla gorilla. Next base: position 59,710,753 of record NC_073234.2, on the reverse strand, counting down.
GAGTCCTTTTTTTTTTTTTATCACCTTTTCTTCTTTCTGAGAGGTGAACTGTGGGAGGCTGGTATTCTGAAGAGAATCATTATGATAAAAGGAACTCGTCGGGCACCGGCCATTTAAGTTTACTCTATTTTAGCATGAGTTCTCACTAACATAATATAATGTACTAATGTATTCTTTTGCAGCTGGATGAAGGCTGGCTGGAAGATGAAAGGAATGAATTTTTAGAGGAGTTAAACTTGGAGATGTTGGAAGAAGAGCATAATGAAACAATGCAGCCCACTGCCAATGAGGTGGAGCAGGTAGGGCCAACAATTTGAACTACATCATTTGATATGTTGCTTGTTCTTTTTTTAATGTGTAACCATAAATGAAGATGAAAACAAAATCAAAGGGTTTAATCCAACATCTCTATCGTGGTAATTTTTTAGAGCAAATGATCATCTCAAATGAAGCAGAGGGAATAAATAAAATGTTTTTCCATTAAGAATATATCCAGTTTGGGAAGCTTGGGGATAATTGTTAATACAGCACAGTAGTATTCAAATGTTGACCCAGGCACTACTTCAAACTAATTGCAGAAATTTAAGAGTAAAAAATGTGTGTTGCTTATCAATATGCCAGCTGAAAACAAACTGAGGTAGCTTCCCCAACAAGTAATTTTTTTTTACTCTAAAATATTAATGTATCTATTTGAATATTTAGGCTATCACTATAGGATGAAGATGACATGATGTAAGCCGTCAGTTTTATTTGCATACTGGATGGTGTGATTACACCTGTATATTCTGAGTAATCATAGAGATTATCCTTGGTCTTATGGCTGCTGTTGACACATTTCCCATAGCATAACTTGTGCAACATTTCTCATAGCATAGTTTGAGATTATTAACATCATTTTGCCTTGAAGTCACATATTCATTCAACTAAAAACTTTAAACTCCTAATATGTTCCAAGTACCCCACTTGAAACTGAGAATAAAAAGAAAAACGAGCAGAACTGCTGTCCTTAATGGATTCATAACTAGTAAAAGATCACAGTGTGATTAGTATATTATTTTTATTGTCATTTTCCCATTTTACAAAAACAAATTCAATGTATTCTGGATTTTTTATGTTACACTCATGTCATTTATCTGCCTGATATAATTTTGTTTTCAGTTTACTGATTTGTTTAATTATCTTCCTATTCTCAATATTATTATGTGTATTTTATTATATATATATGTATATAGGCATGCATGTATGTTTATGTAGTGCATGTGTGTGTGTGTGTGTGTCTGTGTGTGTGAGAGAGAGAGAGAGAGAGACTCTGGTAGTTTTTGGCTTTCATGTAAAACAATTAACTGTAACTGTCCTAATAAGATGCATGTGTAGTTCTTTCTCTGTGAATATGGTAAAGTTACTTTCACCTCTATCAGTCATCATATGGTAATCTATAAGGCAGTTTCTAGGTTATATCTGCCTTATGCCTAAGTTTATTCACTATAGATAGATAGATAGATAGATGATAGATAGATAGATAGATAGATAGATAGATAGATAGATAGATAGATATAGATATAGCTCCATCCCTCTAGCAGATGTAATTACACAATTAAATATAATCAAGCCAACAGCTAGTGCTAAAGAAGGATGGAACAGGTGACAAAAGATATTCTAAAAGAAGTCTAAAAAGGTGTCTCTAGATATATATATATAAAGGCGGAATCTTGCTCTGTCGCTCTGACAAAAGATATTCTAAAAGAAGTCTAAAAAGGTCTCTCTAGATATATATATATATAAAGACGGAATCTTGCTCTGTCGCTCAGGCTGGAGTGCAGTGGCACAATCTGAGCTCACTGGAACCTCCGCCTCCCGGGTCCGATTGATTCTCCTGCCTCAGCCTCCTGAGTAGCTGGGATTACAGATGCCCACCACCATGCCCAGCTAATTTTTGTATTTTTAATAGAGACAGGGTTTCACCATGTTGGTCAGACTGGTCTCAACCTCTGACCTCGTGATCCACCTGCCTCGGCCTCCCAAAATGCTGGGATTACAGGCATGAGCCACCGTGCCCTGTCTATTATTATTATTATTATTATTATTATTATTATTATCATTATTTTAAGATAGAGTCTCACTCTGTCGCCCAGGCTGGAGTGCAGTGACACAATCTCAGCTCACTGCAACCTCTGCCTCCTGGGCTCAAGCGATTCTCCTGCCTCAGCCTCCTGAGTAGCTGGGACTATAAGTGCACGCCATCATGCTCAGCTAATTTTTGTATTTTTAGTACAGATGAGGTTTCACCATGTTGATCAGGCCGGTCTCGAACTCCTGACCTCAAGTCGTCCAGCAGCCTCAGCTTCTTAAAGTGCTGGGATTATAGGGTCCCGCCACCACACCCAGCTAATTTTTGTATTTTTAGTAGAGATGGGGTTTCACCATGTCGACCAGGCTGGTCTCGAACTCCTGACCTCAAGTGCTCCACCAGCCTCAGCCTCCTAAAGTGTTGGGATTACAGGCATGAGCCACTGCACCTGGCCTCAACATTAATTCTTAACACATCTTAAAAGATGATAATTTTTTTGAAAATCTTGAAAGGCTTAGAAACTTGCAGCACAAACATTCTATCACTTTACCATGTTGAATAATGAAATATTCAGCTTGCTAACATCCCATAACAGAAATGTGTATGTGTGTGCACATGTCCACATATTAAATAAATAATTAGATTGCACACTATAGCATCAACATAGTCATATGTGATATACTCATGTGCTCATTATGTGGAGTTTGGCCACTCCACAAACAGAATTTCATGCTCACAAGTAATATCGCTACTGTGGTGACTGTCTTTCAATATAGGTAGGACAGATTAAAATTTTTATGTGTAACTTCAACACTGGCCAAAAATAAAGATATTTTTGGTGGCAGCTGCTGGTTACAAGCAAGAAAGTCCTTGCTCCAGGCTTTTTTTTTCTTAGATACAAAATGTGACCTGATACTGAATTGATAGGAGGATGCTGGAATAAGGAAAGCAGGGAGAAATCCTGTCCAGGTAAAGTGATAACGGTGTCAAACGCTGCCTACTCATCAGAGGTAATACAAATGTTAGGTCTCGTGAGGTAACACTAGATGTCCTTGAGGTTAGATTCTCATTGTGTGGAATTTTTACTTCACCATGAGACTAGAAAATGATGAGAAGTACAGAAACCTTTAAAAGTCCTTTGCCCTTATAAACAATAATACTACATTAGAAATGTCTAGGTAGAAACATTGCCTGTCACTATAATAATTCCATAGGGAAATGATAAATGATAGAGTAGCATTGCATTAGAAACTAGGAATTCTAGGATTGAGAATAGAAAACTCTTTTATTTTCACAGTTGTTCATAGACCAATAACAAGGGAAAGGGGATATTCAATTGAAAAAATAAAATACATACCCATATGTGAACCTACTTTATGGAAAGTTTCATTTTACACCGTATGTTTGGTCTTATGAATGCCGTTACATTGTGCAACATCTCCCATAGCATAATTTGTCATTATTATTTCATCTGCATGTAAAATAAGAAAAAAATTACTAGTCTTCTTGTATTTTTCAGCTCATGACAAGATATTAGAAAAATATAAGTATAAATAACATGATATATAAATTCAAATGCCCAGTATCAATAACATTCTTTGAGAGTTATATGGTGTAGTATACAGACATTGCCATATTAAATACTATTGTCACCTTATAAGTCACAGCCTAGGGATGCAGCAAGCTTCCCATTGGTCATTACAGTTACTTATTATAATTTTTTTAATCAGTAAGACATTTAAGATAAATCTCAGTATGTTTTCAACAAATGAAGGAACATGTTCCAGGGAAAGAAAGATTGAGAGTCATAGAATAAGCTGATACATGGTTACGTTCTCTCCTCTTGATATTATGTTACTTTTTTTTCTGCCATTACTTTTGTGGAACAAAATAACAATTATCTAGAGAGACCTTTTTAGACTTCTTTTAGAATATCTTTTGTCACCTGTTCCATCCTTCTTTAGCACTAGCTGTTGGCTTGATTATATTTAATTGTGTAATTACATCTGCTAGAGGGATGGAGCTATATCTATACCTACCTATCTATCTATCTATCTATCTATCTATCTATCTATATATATATATAGATAGTGAATAAACTTAGGCATAAGGCAGATATAACCTAGAAACTGCCTTATAGATTACCATATGATGACTGATAGAGGTGAAAGTAACTTTACCATATTCACAGAGAAAGAACTACACATGCATCTTATTAGGACAGTTACAGTTAACTGTTTTACATGAAAGCCAAAAACTACCAGAGTCTCTCTCTCTCTCTCTCTCTCTCTCTCTCTCTCTCTCTCTCTCACAGACACACACACACACACACACACACACACACTACATAAACATACATGCATGCCTATATATATATATGTGACATAAGTGTCAACATTTTTTTGATATTCTGCCCATGTCTGGCAATCAATGCAGTTCAAATTTTCATGGGACTGAATTTTTATTCTCAGTAGACTAAAATTTATCTTTGAAAAAAATCCCTGGTTAAGAGTAGAAAAATCTTATACAACCCCAATGAGTCCTAAAACATTGTTGTTGCTTTTGAGAAACATGATTTAGAGTGCACTGAGGTCAGAGCACATGTATTCAGGAATATGGCATCCTGGACGTATAAGAAATTCTGGCACTGGAAGATGAAGCTTTGCCTCCACCTGTCATTAATAACCTGAATCTGCCACTAATAACCTGAATCCTTTTGGAATTGAGCATCCTCACCTATAGATAGCAATGTCCTAGGCCCCAGTACATAATGTTAACTTAGTCCTAAAACTCTGTGATGTTTGGCTTACCCATTGTCAGCATATTACTAAGCCAGTGAAGTTTCCTCCGTACTTAAGGGGGAAAACATAAGGTGATTGTGGCTTCTGAACATCAGGTCTCCATATTGCTGAAGACTATTTAGACATTCTGTCTTATTCTTTTGCATATTATCACCTCAGAAATTCATACAGTCACTTTGTTTATACACCTTCACCCCCGAGTTTCCCAAGTAAGAGAAAACCTAAAGAATCACTTATTTGAATGCATCCTGTCTTATTTATATCCAAGTGAATATCATAGCCATATTCAAGCGGGTTTTGTTTTCTTCATTTCATTGTATAAAAAGCTGCCATGAGCTAATTTCCTCTATTTCTAAAATTGTCATGGACCCTAAATTAGAGCAACTGTCTAGGAGATGCAACTTTGCCAGGAAACATTGGTTTTCAAACAAGATTTTTAATAACAAATGTCTTCCAAAATCGTTAATTTTCTTTGTTCTTTCAACATCATTTTCTTAGCCAAAAAAGCAAGAAGAAGAAGAAGGCACAACAGACACTGCAACATCCTCATCCAACAACCATGAGAAGGACAGTGGAGTAGGACGTACAGATGAAAGCTTGCGAAATGATGAGAGCTCAGAGCAGGAGAATGCAGCCGAGGACCCCAATAGCACATCTTTGAAGAGCAAGAGAGACCTGGGGCAGAGCCAAGACACTCTGGGAAGTGTTGAACTTCAGTACAATGAGAGCCTTGTGTCTGGTGAATACATTGACTCAGACTGCATTGGCAACCAAGATGAGGACTGTGAAAGATTCAGGCAGCTCTTGGAGCTCAAATGCAAGATTCGAAATCATGGAGAGTATGACCTGTATTACTCGAGCAGCACAATTGAATGCAATCAAGGGGAGCAAGAGGGAGTGGAGCATGAGCTACAGTTGCTTAATGAAGAGCTGAGAAACATTGAGCTTGAGTGTCAGAATATCATGCAGGCTCACAGGCTCCAGAAAGTGACAGACCAGTATGGAGACATCTGGACATTGCATGATGGAGGATTCCGGAATTATAACACCAGCATAGATATGCAAAGGGGAAAGCTAGATGACATCATGGAGCATCCAGAAAAGTCTGACAAGGACAGTTCTAGTGCTTACAACACAGCGGAGAGCTGCAGAAGTACTCCGCTCACTGTAGACCGTTCCCCTGACAGTTCACTTCCAAGGGTGATCAACCTCACCAATAAGAAAAACCTGAGAAGCACAATGGCAGCCACCCAGTCCTCTTCCGGACAGAGCAGTAAAGAGTCGACCTCCACCAAAGCCAAAACCACTGCGCAAGGTTGTAGCGCTGAAAGCAAGGAGAAGATTTTAGAAGGCAGCAAGCTTCCTGATCAAGAGAAGGCAGTCAGCGAACACATCCCTTACCTCTCTCCTTACCACAGCTCCTCATATAGATATGCAAACATCCCAGCACACGCCCGGCATTATCAAAGCTACATGCAGTTAATTCAACAGAAATCTGCAGTCGAGTATGCTCAGAGTCAGCTCAGCTTGGTGAGCATGTGCAAGGAGTCTCAGAAGTGTTCAGAGCCCAAGATGGAATGGAAGGTGAAAATTAGGAGCGACGGGACACGGTACATCACAAAGAGACCCGTGCGAGACCGAATCCTGAAGGAACGTGCCTTAAAGATCAAGGAAGAGCGGAGTGGCATGACCACAGACGATGACACCATGAGCGAGATGAAAATGGGGCGCTACTGGAGCAAAGAGGAGAGAAAGCAGCACCTGGTTAGGGCCAAAGAGCAGCGCCGTCGCCGTGAGTTCATGATGCGAAGCAGGTTAGAGTGTCTCAAGGAGAGCCCTCAGAGCGGCAGTGAGGGCAAGAAGGAGATCAATATCATTGAACTGAGTCACAAAAAGATGATGAAAAAGAGAAACAAGAAAATTTTGGACAACTGGATGACAATCCAAGAACTGATGACCCATGGGGCCAAGTCTCCAGATGGCACGAGAGTCCATAATGCCTTCTTGTCGGTGACCACTGTATGACCGAATGAATGGAATGCATGCGACTGATTTTAAGAGGATGCTACCAGTTTCGGTAGAGTATGATTGCCTCGTTCAATGTGGCGTTTTTATATATATTTTGTGACTCTTTATAGTTTAAATTTTTTGTAAGCAAAAAATACCTGGTAATTTTTCATTTGTTTTTCATATACTGGTACCTTCTTTTTGGCTGAGATCTTTCTTTTACTTGTGATATATTCATATTACTCGTTTATAAAAAAATCAAAAACAAAAGGAAAGAAAACAAAAAAAACTTGCACAAAAATACTGAGGAGCCAATTAATTTCCTACTTCAATGTATCTAATGTAAGTGAAAATCTGGATTTATTTCTCTAGTTTACTTATTTTCTACTTTAATAATAACTCAATGCCAAAACATTTCTATGCTTGTTTCTTGGCTTAATACATTTTAAATCAAACCTGTTCGTAATAAATCATGTGCCACATCTTGTCTTACACATAAAAGCCACTGCTTTTAACATCCCATTGTACATTTAACACATAAATGGTGTTAACATCCCATTGTACATTTAACACATAAATGGCCATTGTCTTTGTCTCAGTAAAGTGTAGGTGGACAATCTTCCTGTGATATGTAGTGACATTGGTCATGTAGCTAGATAATTATGGTAATTGTGACAATTAAAGAGAAATAAATTATTGATTATCCTTCAGAAAAATTATCAAGAAGTGTTTTATTTTCCTTGTCCACTGTGGTTGACAGTTATAAAGTAGTTATATGTGTATACTATTTAGAAGATGCCTAATTGTGGATTATAAAATGTGCACATTTTCTATCACTTGTTTCCAATAAAGTTGTATTGAAACATTCCCTATAGATCACTGTGTCACATATGCCTACCAGGATTAAATTCGATAATATATGTACAGCATCTAACAGATGCTAACTCAACATTCAATAGCCATTAGTTCATGTTCCCGTTGCCTGCCACCCACTTTCAAGGTAAAACCAAGAAAAATTTAAAGAATGCCATGGAGAGAGAATATCAGTGAAGTGTCTAAGATTGTTTATAATGCTGCAATGTATGTTAGTCTGCTCTGGCTGTCATAACATAATGCCATACTTAAACAACAGGAATTTATTTCTCATAGTTTTTTTTTTTTTTAAATGGGGGTCTCACTTTGTTGCCAGGCTAGTCTTGAACTCCTGGATTCAAGCAATCCTCCTACTGAGGCCTTCCAAAGTGCTGAGATTACAGGTGTGAACCACTGTGCTGGGCATCAATTTCTCATAGTTCTGAAGACTGAAAGAGTCAAGGTCAAACACACTAGGGGTTAGGGTTTCAACATATGAATTTTGGAGGAACACAATTCAGTCCATAGTGCTATGTGTATTTAGTTGATAAATAAATTTTAATAATTTATAAATAATTTTAGGGAACCATATTTGCAAAATCCTCAGCATAGTCAAGTATAAATGCTTCATATGTCAGTTTATTAAAAGGTAAGATTATTAGATGACTAGATAAATTTTTTAAATCTAACTTTTCACCATATAAACATATGAACTATATTGCATATCCATCATCATACCTCCAAAGTGAAAGGCCAGATCAAACTATGTACATGCAAACATGAGTTTGATCAAATTTTCATTCAACTCAGCAGATTGTTTTAACATGATGGATACACAACATCTGCTTATTTCTGAAGCTACTTTCCCATTTAAAAACCTACAGTGGCTTCCTAGGAGCTCTAGAATCAGACTCCTATGGCCCTCCATTAACTTGTGGGCCTTGCCTATTGCTCTTTCTCTTTAGATCTTCTCTGAGTTACTCCTGACTCCTTAACAGCCTAATCATTTCCACTCAGGTTATCCTATGCTATCGTCCTGTCTGGGGTTTCTGTGACAAATACTACACCTCCTTTGGCATGGGATCACATACATTTCCTTTTTGGAGACTCTTTTAATGACATCAGACTTTCTCAGCTATTTGGCATATACTATCATACCTACTGCTTCACGTTGGAAATTGTATTCTTTTGTTATTGAATCACATACATGCGTAGAACTTATTGTCTCCCTGCATAGATTTGAAGTTCCTAGAGGAAAGCCCTCATGACCCCCGTCTGTCTTTGTAAGCTGGTAGGATGCCATTTGAATAATAATGAATTTTAGTTGAACTAAATTATTTTATGCATTTATCTGTCTCCTCCACATATTGGTCCTTTTGTTACGGTTTTCCTTGTTCTTCTACCCTTTCAAGTTCTTGTCTTTTGAAGGGTTATCACACAGATGAAAAGAAACTAATCTTATTTATATATAATGAAAAGCTGGACTCAAAAACTTTAAGATAGTGATAGTAATAGCAACCTAAGGCAACTGAAAATTTCATCACTTCTAATTTGAGCTATTGTTAATCCAGCGAATAAGACTGCTCCCAGAGCACCTAGAGAGTTAACTTTTGAGCACCTAGAGTTAACTTTTGAATCACATAAGAATGCCTGTCTATCTTAAGTGCTCAGTTCTTTCCAGATGTAATGCCTGTCATTATTGTTTCTCCTCTTGACACAACTAGGTTGAAATATTCATTGCCTTTGAATTACTCCAATAGATAATCTTCATTTGGAACCAACATGTAGATTTTTCCAGAAGAAACATGTACACATCTCACAGTATGCAGTTTCCAAAATTACCAGTTTAATTTTATTTTTATTAAGGCCCAATGTGCTTGCCAATTGTTTAAAAATGTGATGTTGGTGTCTTTCATGTCTGTGTTTATATAGTTCTACAAGTTGAGAAATGTCTCTTTTTAAAAAATCAGTGAAAATATAAAAAGTGTCATGCTTTATCTTTCTATATAACATATCTTTGTGCTAAACTTTTTTCGCGTAAATGAATAATAAATCTGCTGCTCAGCAAAGAAAAATAATTGGTTATATGCGGGATATTTTATTCCAGTTCGGAAGAAATACGTGAATGTAAAGAGGAGAAATATTTTACTTGGGCTTATGAAATTTCGTATTTATTATTGCTTTTGATACTCAAGATGTGACAGAAATTGGTGTTAGGATCTGATGAAGGAAAAGGTTAATCAAAGAATCTAAAATGGAGCCAGGAGGCCGTTTTAGCTTGAACCTCAGGTAGGCCTTGGATGGAGGTCACAACTTCCTGGCTGAACAATGGCCAAAGCATCTGCTGACTGCTTCCTGCTGAGCTCTGGAAGGTCCCTAACCACAGGCAGCCTTTTTAACTGTTAAAATCAGTCCCTTTAGATAAAATCACACCAATTGTAGCAGTTGAAAAACAACTTTTGTAATCTCCCCTTCTCCTGATTCATCCTTTTTTCTTTAAAAGCTCCAGCATCTCTTTTGTTCTCCAGGGCACTTCGCAAAGTAACTTGGAAGCATTTCCTGGGCTGCAGTGATTCAAATTTGGCTCAAATAAATTCTTTGTTGTTTAAAACATACCTCAGTTTTTTCTAGGTCCACAGATCCATATGTGAAGGACATAAGGGGACAGAAAGCAATGTATGTTCAATGGGTATTTCTTCATTGTGTGCCATGAAGAAGCCTATCGTTGGCATCATATTTTGTGTAGACTGTCTCTTTATGAACACATATTGTGGGTGAGGGAAAGCCTTCTCTCACATAGCCTTTCCACCTACATATTGAATTAATCTGTGTCTTGTTGCTGTGTCTCAATCTGCCACCTAAACTCGTCTGTCTATCCCTCCGGTGAGCCTCTCCTCTAAGCTTCAAATTCCTCATTTTGTCATGGCATTACTGTTCCCCTAGTCTCTCATGTTTATCACCTGAGCCTTGTTGGATTTCTCATTTAGCTGGTCAGTTATAATGAAAAGCATTGTTAATTTCTCTTCAAAGTGTGTTAGATTGTTTCTAATAGGCTTCAATCACCCATAGGCTAGACTGTCACTGTCTCATGCCTAATTACTTCAGCAGGTCCTTAACTGTTCTCCCTGTACCCCTTTCCAGTCTACCTATATATAGCCACAACACTTGCCCTCCTAAACATCACCTTCCTCATTGTGCTCAGATACCTTCAGAGGTCTTTTCCTAAATATCAGACAAAAGCTGAGAACCTGAGATGGTCATTTTAGGATTTCCATCATTTAAACTCAACCTACTTTTCCATCTGCCCTCACACTTCTCTTCAAGTGGACTTCCAACTGAGACCTTGAGAAACCTGCCTTGAGTAGATGACTAATTTGGTGCTCCTTCAAACTAACATTTTTGTATTCATTTTTCAGAGACAGGGTCTTGATCTGTTGCCCAAGCTGGAGTGCAGTGGTGCAATCATAGCTCACTGCAACCTCAGACTCTTAGACTTACATGACCTTCCTGACTCAACACCCTGAGTAGTTGGGAATATAGGCATGTGCCACCATACCTGACTAAATTTTTTTTATTTTTTGTAGAGATATGGCTCTCACTGTATTGCCCAGGCTGGTCTTGAACCAATTTGATTGGCCTCAAATAATCCTCCCACCTGGGCCTCCCACAGTGCTGATATTACTTTGGGAGGCAAAGTAATATGAGTGATATTACTTTGGGAGGCATGAGCCACCATGCCCAGCCAGCATTCTTTAAATTTTCATTAAAAGTTAATTAAATTTCCTATTCTATTAATTTATTTTCTCTCATTAATTAATTTCCGCTACATTTTTAATTCTCTTAATATACTGTTAATATTATATACATATTATCAAATAATTTCTATTAATTTTCTAAGTTGAACACTGCAACAGGCTCATCAATTAATTCACTTTTTCTGAAAAAAAAAGTAAGAAAAAACATTTTCCCAGCAAATTATTTCCCTCTTATCTGAAGTTTTCATCTTCTCTTGACTATTATTTTATTATTTTCTGAAATGTATGTCTTTGGAAGTAGTCCAAAGTCTTTGAATATCCTCCAAAGGACATAAAATTTAGATAAAACAAATCAGTCATTCCTATAACTATGCAAGCCATGGTTTCAAAATTTCAGTAAACAGTAACTACAGGAAGCTACTGACAAAAGTAACTGACCGAGACAGGTCACCTACTGAGGAGTGTTTCAGGATATTTTAGTAAAATCCGAAGAGAAACCAGACTGTTGCTTCGAGAGGTTTTTGTTGATGTTTTTTTGTCTTTGGTATTTTGTTTATTGTTCTGCTGTTTCCACTCAAGTTGTGCTGCTTTTTTAAGCCAGAAGAGGACCAGTTTACACTGTAAGTTTTGCAAAGTCTCCTTATAGAAGTGAGTAAATGATACCATAATGCTGATTATTTGAGGGACATTTTTGCGCTACTTTTAGGTCCCACTATGCCTCTGCTCTGGACTCCCTGCAGTTTTTCGAACATGACATTCTCATTTCTGGCACCACTCTTTGCTCTTTGTGCTTTGCATGCTAAAGAAACCCTTCTCCTGTCTCTGTGTCCATCCTTCCCTTGATGTTCATTTCATGCCTTCTCATCCCTCCAGGAGATTTTCCCTAAGTCTTGCTAACAGCCACTCATTTCTGAACACTTATACGTGGTATTTTCTTATCACTCACTTGGCTTTCCACCCAGTAGTGCCTAATATATTTTTTCTATGGTGTCTAGCATGAGTAGAGCGTGTTGCACAGTAGTACCACTGCTACATTTGTTCTTCTGGCATTTCTTCCATTTTACCAAACAGCAGCTGCTCAGGATTTGGGGAGTCATGCATCTTTCACATACCCCAGCCAACAGTGTTGTCTTCCAACAAACATTGCTCCTGGGTTCAGGGGATATCTATAAACTAGGGTCCTGCTTGTTATTCAGTATCGTACTACATGCTTTTAACTTATTAATATCCACTACTTAATTATCCTTTTCCAACTCTGTCACTAAGCTTGCATTCTTAGGCATGTGGCTTAACTGATGCTCAGTACAGTGGAGATAATTATAGCCTTTTTCATAGTCTGAGAATTAAATGGGTTAATCTATGTAAAGAAGCTAGATAAGTATTGGCACAGGGTGGGCACTCAATATATGTTAGCTATTGTTTTTATGTACAGATGAGCAAAATATGTCTAATATAATTTTTGCAATCTGCCACGAATTCGACAGCTACTAAGCAATGGTTCACTATGGTGTGCCTCAAAATTTTTCTTCTTTCCACAACTCACTGCCTCCACATGAATTAAGAATGAACATCAGCAGCTTGTCTGCTTGTCATCAGCTCTGCTTCAAACAGAAGTCCAGGCACACAGAAATCCAGGCACTAATCCCATTTTCCCTGTGTCATCAAACACGTGCTGACCATCTTCATTTGCTCCTACTTTATCAGTCATCCTATTTTTTGGATTGTATGTTGCTTATGATGGGGAATGATGATGCTAGATTTTGTTATTGATCAGTCATTGAGCCTATGATAGTTTTTCTAGACCTAACCAGTACATAATGGCATTCTGCTTCCATTTATTATGGCTCCATTCTATTGTGCTGCCTGTCATGCCCATGAGCAGAAATGTGACATTGTAAAGAACCTCTGGGATGTACATTTTCAGGACTCTCTAGGATCCTCAAAGTTTTAATGGGGGGCAGGGGGAGAGTCAATGCTGGATATTCAATCCCCAATCATATCCAAACAAGAAGTTTGATAAAATGAGACATTTACTCAACTTCACCTTTCTGATGGTGATGAGAATAGATTGAATGGGATGCAACTTCTCAATATATCCTGGAATATTTGTGAGGTGCTCTGGGAAGCGAAGTCTACTCAAATGTGTCAAAAAACCAGCCCTAGCCTGGTGTTCTCATTATAGTAGGGTCAGTGAGTAGAGCAGCTTTGTGTCCATTTAACTTAGTCTGACTTTGTTTTTGAAACAGAACACTAATCAGGAAATCAATAAGTATTGAAATGTGCTGTGTGAAATACACAAAGCAATAGAAATAGTACAAAACAGTTAAGACAAGGAAATGTGAAAGTCTGTGATGCTTAATGTGTTAGATGCTTTACATGGGTCATTAATAAACTTGTTATCTTGGGGAGATGAATGATGGGCACATGAAAAGAAATCTAACTGTATAAAGCAGAGTGTATAAGGTGCAGTGTGACAGAGCCCCTGAGGAGCTCAGGAGGGTTGAGAGGAGTGAAGGCTTGGCATGGGCTCTCATCTCTGGGAAGCCTTCCTTGGCTTCACAGCCTTCAGTAATGACTCACTGAACTGACAAGTTCCTATCAATTCTACAATCTATATAATCAGTTCTACAATTTGTTGTTGCACAAAGTCTGACTGAAATTTAAGTTAGGAGGAGACTGGGAGAGGTAGGAAGAAGCCAGGTCATGAAGGGTGTCATATGCAAAAAAGCAGGGGAGTGAATGTGATCAAATTTACGTTGGACACAGATCAGTCTGTCAGCAGTTTAGACCTTGTTTTGGGTGGGAAAACATTTAGAAGGACAACAACCAGTTAGGAGGAGGTAGTTTTGGTGATCCAGAAGAGAAGAGTGAAGGGCTTGAACAAGGGGCTGATGGATGCAGAGGGGGGAACAGATTTGACAGGTATTAAGGACTAAGGTGGAAGATGAGTACATAAAATTACAAGATGACCAGTTAAATTTGAATCTCAGAACAACTGAATATGTTTCTAATGTAAACGCATATTGGGGACATACTTAATAATACAGTTAATTTTTGTTTATTTGGAGTTGGCGTTATGTATTTTATCTAGCAACTTTATTAAGGAAGTAGAATAGTCAGGTTCTGGGGACTGACTGGACATAGAATGGGAGACAGCAGATGGAGGAAGGTTTTGAGGATGATTTCAAGGCTACTGGTTGGGGATCTGAGTAAATGATGGTACCACAAGCAGAATGAGCTTAGCAAGAGAAGGTGAACTATTCAGTCTTAGGCATGTTGTTTTAAAGAAGCCAATAGGACAGTCCAGGTAGAGATGTCTAATGAGCAATTAAAAGATACAGAGATCAGAATAGGAGACAGGGCTTGGAGGAATACCTGTAGAGGGCACTAATAGTACCATCCACTGGTGTTCTCTTTCAACTAGGCTCCTCCATGGCCATAAAGGCCAGGCCACCAGGAGCGAAGCAGTGAACAGAAAGCTGCTGAGTGTCAAGGAGGTAAAGGGTGCATCAAATTGTTATGGTTCTTCATTGTCCTGGGCCCCACCCTGCTTCTATAAGGTTTCTGGTTTTCAAAGTCACCTCTCTGCTTTGTTAAGAGGAGAAGGCAAGAGCATCCCTGTCAAATGTCCTCCCACCTCTTCTGAAGCCATTGTTAAGTCTAGAGGATGAGTTTTAGAAACATTCTCAGTAGCATCTGGGGAAGCACTCAATAATCAAATAGATAAATATTTCTTCTGGAAAACATATGAATATTTAAAGTATAAATAGCCCCATGTAAGTTTGGGCCATGTTTTGCAATCCAATTATTTACAAAAAGAAAATTGCTTTCAGAGATTTATGAATTTTAGAATCTCAGCTGAGTGATTATGATCCTTATTTATATCAATGGTAGAAAAACAAAACAACCCTTTTTTACTCAATATCATCCCACATTTTTCCATAAAGAATCTCCTCTTTCATTTTTCCTTCTTTTTAAAGGAAATAGTATTCCATTGTATTGATGTACCATAAAGGTATTAATCTATCACCAATTTAGGAATATTCTGATTGTCTCTACCATTTAGCTATTGCTTTTACAGTGTCCATCATCCAAATAATGTACATTGTACCCATTAATTTCTCATCCCTCCCTATCCGCACCCTTCTGAGTTTTGATCGTCTGTCATTCTACACCCCGTGTCCATGGGTACACATTGTTTAGCGCCCACTTATAAGTGAGGACATGTGGTATTTGTCTTTCTGTGTCTGAGTTGTTTCACTTAAGATAATGGCCTTCAGATTCAAGGCTTCAATGAATAACCTTGTACGTACATCTTTTCACCTATGAGTATATCTCAGATAAGTTTCCAGAGGTAGAACTGCAGGGTCCAAGCACATGCACATTTGTGATTTTGATGATTACTATCATAAATATGACTCTCCACAGAGGTGGCATGATTTCAACTCCCACCAGCAGAGAATGGAAAGACCTTTTTCTCCTACTTCCTTCCTGGGCCATTTTCGGCTTGTTTGCTCTCTGCTGCATCTTTCTTCCTCTGCTAGGCTTATTCCTCTGATCTGTGTCTCAATCTCTCATAACAGCTGAACTCACTCAATAGGTGTCAATGAAAAGAGAATAAGGAACAAGAGGAAGGGAAAGCCATGGCATTTGTACCTGTAGCTAGGTTTCATCAGATCTGTGGCTTAAACACTTGGGAGTCCTAACAGAGAAAAATTCATTTAAAAATTATGAATTCAAAATTAGGCACAAAAGTAAATAGTTATTTAGCAAACACCTACCTGTACATTTTGACTAGCTTACAAATATCAACTGAGAAAACTTTTAAATTACTATTTTTATTAATTATCTACCAAGCATACATTTTTAATATCTATTCCTCCTGGGTTTTTGACTGCCTACTCTTTGATCATCTCTTTATATGACAATTATTTTGTGATCTTTGTATAAAGACAATGAAAATATAATTTAGTCTTTCCTTTATCATTGTTCATAAAAATGTATTTGATTACTGACAGTTTAAAATATTTCATCTTCTCAACTCATTATTCATAATGTCAAGTAAATTTGTAGGATTGTATAAATTTGGGTAGAGGCTCTTTCGAGTTTCTTCTTTACATGAGCTGAAAAACTGAAGAAAACCTACCCCAGATTAGTTTCTAACTCTGTACATTTTAAACCTTGTTTCTCCTCCATCACTTATAACTATCACTGCCAGCTCTAACTCTTCTCTTCTGTATAATGTCTTCAGATAAGTTAGAGAAGAGGGGGATTCCTAAAAACTATTTATGTGAATATTCCAGAACAGCTAGAAATAAACTAATTATATACATAAGTAACTATAAAACACATAATATTACTCAATAAACCAAAAATAAATCTATACTCAACTTATCTTCTGTTTAATTTGTACCTCAAAATGTCCACGGCCACCCCATCAACAGCTGGCATGGGGAAAAATGAAAAAGGAAGTCAAGTAGAAACAGGCAGCAGTCTTAACTGATTACAGTTGCAATGTCTTAATTTAACACATTTTATAAAATCATATGAACATGTAGCCGGGTGCGGTGGCTCACACCTGCAATCCCAGCACTTTGGGAGGCCGAGGCAGGTGGATCACCTGAGGTCAGGAGATCGAGACCATCCTGGCTAACATGGTGAAACCCTGTTTCTACTAAAAATACAAAAAAAATTAGCCGGGCGTGGTGGCGGGAGCCTGTAGTCCCAGCTACTCAGGAGGCTGAGGCAGAAGAATGGCGTGAACCTGGGAGGCGGAGCTTGCAGTGAGCCAAGATTGCGCCACTGCACTCCAGCCTGGGCAACGGAGCAAGACTCCATCTCAAAAAAAAAAAAAAATCATATGAACATGTGAACACATTGACCAGCCCCTCCCAGGGCCTTAGTGGATGGGCAGTGAGCTCGACCTTCACTGGATCCACTGTCAGTCTGCCTCCTGCCTCTCCCCTCCTTGTCTGGGCAGCATCTCCTGCAGAAGCTGCATCTCCCTCAGGCTGCAGCTCCCGCCAGACAGGTAGACCATGCTCCCAGATTCCACCAGGTAATCATGGCCCCCGAATGCCTGTAACACTGCCTGAGGATGGAAATGGCTTCCCACTATTTCTAACTTCTGTGTTATCTCATTCTCAGATTCTTCATTATACTTGATGGATTTCCTGCATTACACTTTCTATTTTATTTAAAGCATTTTTTGTTCTTCTGCTAAGACTCTAACCAATACTTTTGTTGGTACTAGAAGTGGTCCCAGTAAACAGACTCCCAGATAAGATTCTGGAATGAAATTATTCTCTTGTTTGTGTGTGAACACATCATGACCTCCTTGAAGACAGAAAATGAGACCTTAGTAATGCGGGCATGTAATGCATCACCTGTGGTTGCTTGGGGCTAAATATATGTTAAAATAAAAATTTTAGGGAACCAAGTAGTTTCTAACTTGCTACACTTGCCCAATAAGGAAGTAATGATGATTACGAAGAATATGGAGTGTAATAACTATTTTTGATGGCACTGTAAAGTTTATGAGGAAAAATATTTTAGGAAAAAAATCTTGTGTTTTTAGAGACCCATCTATGAGCATCAGAAATAAACACTGGCAATCTGACAGTGTGTCTATGCTGGACAAGCTAAGCTTCAAAATGCCTAAAGCATGCTTACTTCTTTTCTAAGCACAGTAGTTTTTTTCATAGGTCACCATATGCTATCATCAACCATAGTTGATTGGACCAAAGGGTGAGCATCTAACCCAAGGTTATCTGAACTTCAGGCCAGCCATCTTCTTAAGAAGTCGCTTAGAATTAAAGCATTGCCCAAACAAATAATGACATGCAGAAGCAATCAAATTTACTAGATATTGCCCAACATGGTAACTATAGTTAAGAACAATGTGTCGTATTTGGGAAAATTGCTAAAAGTAGATTTTATGTGTTCTTACCACACACAAAAGATAAATATGTGCAGTAATGCATATGTTAATCAGCTTGATTTAGTAATTCCACAGTGTATACATACTTCGAAATAACCTATTGTATATAATAAACATATATAATTTTTATTTGTCAATTTAACATTAAAAATGCTAAAAAATCATTAAAAAATCTGCTAGCAATTATTTTTTGTAGCTTTTGGTGTACAAGTGGCTTTTGGTTACTGGATGAATTATATAATGGTGAATTTTGAGATCTGAGTGCACCAGTCACCCAAGCAGTATACACTGTACCCAATATGTAGTCTTTTATCCCTCACCTCCTCCCACTCCCCCACTGCCCAAGTCCCCAAAGACCATTAAATCACTCTGCGTATCTCTGCATCCTTATTCTGCTAGGAATTTGAACTGGAGCTTTGGGGAGATAATCAGTTAGTTATTAGCTGAGGCTTAAACCAAAAGATACTCAGAAAAAGAGAGTCTTCATAATAATGAAAAACTAGAGTTGGGATTCATACATTCTCAAAACAGTAAAACTCGTCGCCAGCTCATGAGTGACTGTCTACTTTCTCTTTCCATAAAACTTGATCATTGCAAGTTCATGCTTTTTTGGTAATGACTCGTAATGAAATTTCTTCTGATTTCACATGTGGAGTAGCTGAGTGTTGGATCCCTTATCTTCATTTGCATGGGCCACCATTCTTATAGTAACTTGGGGAAGTCTCCATTCACTACAACCAGAAGAATCCACCTAAAACAATGTCCCATTAAACCTTTTTCTATGTACTTTTATGATTTTTACTACAAAATCAAATCATATGACAGAAATGATACCCCAATTGTTGGATTTAACAATACATTTTAAATATCTTTCTATAACAATAAATGTGTATATGCAGCAACGTTTTCAGTGTTTAGAATATCCACTATATGGATCCATGCCTTATTTAACAACTTCCTTTTTTCCCTTTTCTCTTGTTGTTTGCTGTTGGTATAATAAATAATGATGAAATAAAGACACTTGTGTACGTATCTATGTATATTAATCTGAGTACTCCCTTTGGATAAATAACCAGGAGTAAGCCAGCTGGATTGAAGAATATGATCATTTATAAGACTTTTGAATTGTATTGCTAAAATGCCCTCCAGAAATTTACTAACAATTGCATTCCCAATAGCATCACACAAGAATGGCCATTTCTATGAAAGCAATAAATATGTGCCTTTTTAAAGCCTAAAACCTCACTGTCCTTGAGGAGTGTCCTCAGTTGCAGTATAAACATCAAGGGAGCCCTATTATTGAGGGAGCAATTTGGAAGCGAATGGAACTGTTGACCATGAAGGGTTGTCAAATTTTGCAATAATTTGGTGGATGAAACTTGCTGGAGACCCTGCTTTCCAGACACTTTCTAGGAAAAAAAAAAAAAAAAAAAAGACAGTATACACTTCCCAGAGTAACCAGAATTTTTGTGGGTTTTGCTTTCCTACATAGTTTGAAAGTTCTAGCAAATATTTACTTTCTTTCCAAGGTATATTTCTAAGTGGACTAAGAAACAAAATGAGAAGCTGTTAATATATGGATACTTCAATAGCGTGAGGATGCATACACCATATATATGAAAACATACATATTATATTTGTATAAATAGTATATGTGTGTATGTATATTATATATGGTAAATCTAAGAGGCAGTATGATAAGGGAAGAATGCTGAACTGGTAATCAAAAAAACTAGACCCAGCTCTTTACTAACTCTGTAAACTTTCAAAAATTACTTTATCTTTTGGGATTAGTAAAATAAAGCAGTCAAGCAATAGGACACTTTCTAGCTTTTAATAAGAAATGAATCAGACAATGCATTTTAGAAGATGATTAGAGCTAGGAATTTCTCAAGAGGACACAAAAAGTTTCAATTATTTAATCTGTGATCTTTGAAAATTATGTCTTAAGAAATTGTCACTTCTAGGTGAGCTGACACAAGCCATATGTGATGGCTGACAAGGAGCAAGAACACTGGGTTCAACTCTGTGGTCCCACAGTATTGGCCTTACCCAGTCATGGCTGAAAACTCTTCCTAGTGAGAATCTTGCTGGGAAGACTGCATGAATTCTCAAATCTCCTGTTTGAATTTAGTCCTGAAAATGTTAAAAAGTATGTAAAGAAAGACCCATTCATCTTCCTAAATGAGGAGTCATATGCTGGGAATTAAATTTTTATGCTAAAAGACAAAAAGGTTGACACCATATTTATGATGGCTGGACCATCTTTGGCAGAAACTGTGGAAAAAATGGAGTAGGAAGTTGAGCAGTCAACAAGCTCATGAAATTCACTAGAGATCAAAACAGTCCTTTTTGGTACTTTAAAGGCTTTCCGCTTATTTTCTGAGGTTATTTAACCCTGCTGCCAATCTCAACCGTGCATGAATATTTTTGTGCCTTTGAAATCACCAGCTTAATGGCATATAGATGCTATACAGTGAGAAATATGAAGTGTATAAATATTCATGTCAGTCAAGATGCTGTCACACCTTAGACAGGATGGGATCTCCAAAATTAAAATATAAAAAGGATATTCAGTTTTCCCTCCTCTTTTGCTTTGGCTTCGTGCTTAAATGAATGGTGAAGATAAGGAAGTGGACCCTGAAATTTATATCAAGATTCAGGTGTAAGAAATTAAAACTAAAGACCAGTTCAACCCCGGCAATTTAATATACTTCTCTTAAGATCTTTAATACCAAACTTATCAGTTCTCTCTTTTAGGCATTAACTTGTTAAATGAGTCTTAATTATACATAAGCAGATGGAGATTTGAATTAAAATTACCTTACACTCGAGTGGCTTTAGTTCATTATAACATATCTTCCTCTTAATCATTTAGGCAGTCTCATCATCTTTCATATAGAAAGTTATTAAAATATTCCAATTTCCATATTTCTTCAGATACAGCCACTATTAAGTGGTGAGTAATGCACATTAGTAGGTGACTTATACCATCCGAGAGTTGGTGAATTATTCACGTCAGGAACAATTTTTGCACTTTTCTGTCATCTGTAGCATTGTCTTTTAAATACTTTATATTTACTTGATACGTGGAACCTCACCTCGTTTAATTTTAAGTACCAATTTTAATTCCATTTCATTTCCAAAGGGATAGAAACAGAGTATCATCAACTTTATTCTGTACTTTGGTTGATCAGAGTCCAGAAAGTAGAGGTGTAGACTCCTGTTCCTTGAAGGCATTCAGTGATGAAAGCTAAGTACTTCTTAATCACATCAACCTTCAAAAAGACTGCCACAACCCTTAAAATGAACTACAATTTTGCTAAATATCGAGACATAGTAGCAATTGTACTTTTGGCAACTAATATTTCTGGGCCTAACAACTCAATCCAGGGTTTATTCTTCTCCAAAGTTGCTAAGAAAACCCAGCAAGGGTACACCTGGATATTGTTCTAAGGCCAATAACTCCAGGGTACAACAAGGTTAACTTAGGCCAAGTAGTAGCATTTTAGTATTCCTGAAAGTGAGAAATTTACAGCTATCCCTATAAGAACCCTCCTGAGACAATTTCAAAGCCCGACACTGCCATGCCTTCCTTTAGAAGCAGAAGCCCCCTTGGGCTGTTATTTTACCCAAGTAGTCAATCAGTCTCCAATAATGTTCTGTTCCAGAGGTGTCACTGGATTTACAGGCAGCAATGAGAGTGGCAGCAGAATCAAACTAGACAGCTGACAAGAGCGGAGAGTCCTGAATCTTGGCTGAGTCATCAAGACAAAAGTTCAGTCAGTCTTGCCAAGCATTGTCATATTTTATTTATAAAATGAAGCAGAATTTCATCCTTTATGTTTGACAAAACCCAGTATTCAGCACAACTCTTTCTGCACTGTTTAACCTGTGTGAGTGAAGACATGAGTCCCAAACACACACATAATTTGAAAAGTACAGTAAATTGGGCCTGAGTTACTCAGTGAGTTGTAGTAGCTGCAAATGGGATCTTGGAAATACTGCATGAAAGAAGAGTGATTCTAAGAAATTACTCCTTTTAATGCAAGGAAACTTTTCTCCAACCAGTAGGTGAAAGTTACGATAATTTTTAATTACACAGTAAATTAGCATTTTGATATTGTGGCCTGCTAATGCATGTTTTTATAGAAATGTAAAGTAAAAAGTGTAATCACATCCACACCTTGAAAGCAAACATTGAGAACGTAAGATGTGATAGAAACATTACAACCATTCTGCTTTGTTGTTTTCTTGAATTTATAAATGCATTTGTGTGTATATACCTTCTGCCAATCCTTGTGGAAATAGAGATGCACATTTATTTTCTTTTTTTATTTGTTTATTTCACCTACTGCCACATACTAGTGAGTTACTTGAGAAAAGAATATATAAATATAATGTGCCCTCAAAAGCAATTTAAATTGATTAATAATATTTGGAGGCTTTGAAAATTGTCCAACCAGTCTCCCGGTCATGGCTGGTAGATTTAAACATGGTCTCTTCTCTGCTGAAAGCACATACACTATTTGGAATCCTCCAGCCAGCACATGCTCCGGACTCCAACTAATTAAGTTTTCTGCTTGCTGCCATTGAAAGCGTCAGTCAGGTGCAATTAAAACTGAGCCAATGACAGCAGTGGCATTTGTCAGAATCATCCGGTGGTTCAAATACCAGTTCTGACAGAAATGTCAAACTGATAGCACTCCCATCTTCCTAGTGCATGTTAGGGAAAAGCAGGGAGGACTTTTATTATAAATGCTTGGCTGATAACCTTTTTGAACCCCAGAACACCAAATGCCTCACATGAAATTTCATTATTCTAGACAAGAATTCGGCTCATAGATGCTTCCTTCCCATGAAGTAAAGCTCAACCTAGCTCAATGGTCTTTACTTCTGTTAGGTCTTTCAGGGAATTTTGAAATAAATAAAGAAAATAACAGATAATCAGGTGGAAAGAAATAGTCTAGTTATAGAGGCATGAAACTCTTAAATGAAAATGGTCTCAGAGTTAAAACTGTTGTTATCAATCAAATTTCTGGATACATTGGTAGATTTGAGCTTTGTCTTCTGTTTTAGTGACAAATACAGTCAAAAACAAGTAAAGACACCATTGCGAGGGAAGAGAGGTCACAAACTCTGGACTCAGATTCTAACCCTCTCTAATTTTACGATTTATTACCTAGCATAGCTCCTGATTGGACTAAGTATATTACTCAGCATATGTTTGATAAGTTAAAGAGCAAATGAATGAGTGAATATCACATTACTTTCGTTTCTAATTCATGAAATGAAAGTAGTCATAGAATTTTAGAGTGAAAGATAACTTTGTGATTATGTATTTTAGGGATGAGAAAGATGAAAAATGGAAAGAAGTTATTTGTACCCCTTCTCTTTCTATATGCATGCATGATAGTGAAGATTGGATAAAGTAACAAACACAGAACACTTTCATCAATCTTATGGTCTAGAAAAAAATTAACATGTTCATGGGCCAAACGATAGCAGATGTGAAGTGCTTAGGGTCAAATATGCTTGAGCTATTGCATCTTAAAGATTTAATATATACACAAGAAATGTTATGACTGTATAATTTTGTCTACCTTTTAGCATATTTTCCATTTATATCCCCAAATACAATGTTGTATCCCATGGAAAACATTTTTAAATGCGTACCTTTGCACGTGCATGTAAAATATTCCCTACAGAGGTGGGAAACAGAACAGAGCAAGCTGGAAGGGCACAGAGCTATGACTCAGATAAAAAGTCAAACTGATACCAACAAACCTGGCACTTGGGAGATGCTCAGTAAATACTTGTTGACTAATGAGGAAGAAAAATAAAAACAGTAAACAGGAATTGATTTATAACAAGGCTCAGTAAACCCTTTAGTGTAGAAAGTGAGATCCTAGGTTATAAATGGAAAGAGAAAAGTGATGACTAAACTACTCTTCATAGTATAAAAACAGAAAATGTGGAACAGAGAGAGGTTCTGAGTAAAAGGGAGTAGGAAGGGAGACAATGGTCAGAATTATGCGGTAGAAAACAGGGGCCTCTGGCAGAAGGGGGCCAGTGAGAAGATTCTTAGTGACAAACAGATTGGATTACTTTTGAGAACAAGGATCTCTAATAAATAATTTTTCAGACTTTTTGCATTTCTATGCCTGAAACTCCTCAGTCAACCCAAATATCAGTATGTTCTACCGTACACACAAATAGGAGACATAAAACAAGGGGCCGCATCTAGTTTTGAATAGAACAGAGGAATACTCTCGGGAGGTGAAACATGAATAAGATCGAGCGTTTTAGTAGAGGAAGAAGCCCAGACCCAGAAATGTGCATGAAAACATAAACCTCTGGGAACTTATGGAAACATTAGGGCAAGAATGGATTTCTTAAAAATACAGAAGAGTATTGAGTCAATTGTGCATAAACAAGAGCTGGGTGATTTCGTCTAATACTTGATTTTTTTGTTCTCAACAGTTTAATTAATGAATTGAGTAATCATGTAATTCTTTCATGTATTTTTCACATGGTCTTTCATTTAATAGCCCCACACTCAGAATTATTGTATATACATGCTTTTCAAAATATTTTGCAAAAAAAAAAGCAGTCTTTTAGAATATCGAATATGTTTTTACAAAAACAGTTGAGGAAAGGAAATTCTAATTCCTTTTTCAAATTAGTTTGTGGGCACTAAGATAACCAAAATAACACAGGCTGACCTCCCCAATCCAAAAATCCAAAAATCAAAATGCTCCAAAATATGAAATTTTTGTGTGCTAATATGATGCTCAAATGAAATACTCATTGGAGATTTTTGAATTTTCAGATTTGAGATGCTCAACTGGTATAATGCAAATACCCAACATCTGAAAAAACCCAAAATCTGAAAAAAATCCAAAATCTGAAACACTTTTGGTCACAAGCATTTTGGATAAGAAGTACTCAACCTGTATGTACCAGAGTCTTCACAGCAGTGTCCCTATAAAAGCCTTAAGTATACTAATTACCAAAAGAAGAGTTATGTTTAACAGTGTTTCCTAAACATATTGGAGCCTGGAACATCTTTAAAAAACTCAACAGTCTTCTTTGAAAAACACTGGTTAGTGTTAACTGGATCAGCCCATGAGAAAGAAGTTAGCCCACTTGGGGCCATGAATGCCTCTGAGAACACCTTGAAAGCTTTAGACACCCCAAAGGCACTCCATTCATACACAAAGAAATACATATACAACTTTGAAGTAGAAGTAGGAGTAGGAAGCAGGAAACCTTGAAATTCAAAAGATTTTTAATAGTCAGGATATTCATTATATGTGTATGAGTATTTATCCAATCTGCCACTGATTAACATTTGGATTGTTCTTAGTTTTTATTTATTAAGAATAATACTGTTAAAAACATACTTGTACACATCTTTTGGTGCAGAAATGGATACTTTTCTGTTGCAAAAACTAGGAGAGAATTACTGGTTTATAGAGTGTGCATATGTTCAACTTTACTAGATACTGCCAAATAGTTTTTCAAAGCTGTTGAACACATTCATACTCCCACCAACAGTGACCAGTGTTTCATTATATTCTCCTTGTCAATATCCTGACAACACTTCAATCCCATTTGGTAATGCTAATTTTTGTGATTTTAGCCATTCTGGTAGGTGTATAGAAGTGTATCATGATGGATTTAAGTTTTTATTTTCTTAATGAATAATAAAATTGAGTACTTTTCATATGGTAGATCTTCTTTAATGAGGAGCTTGTTCATTTTTCCTATGTTTCTGTTGAGTTGCCTGTAATTATTTTATTAATCTGTAGAAGTTTTTATATACAATGATAGGAAACTTTTGTTGATATATTTGATTGCACATATCTTTTAGTTATGGATTACCTTTATTCTCTTTCAACAGTGTCTTCTGATGAATAGGCCATATTTATGTAGGCTCTATAAGTAAAATAGGTTCTATTTATATGTAATCTAAATTTATCAATATTTTTCTTCATGGCTTGTGTTTATCAGTACTGTTTAAGAAACTTCTTCATTTCCTATGGTCATGAAGATATTAATCTATGTCATATTCCAGAGCTTTATATTTTTACCTTTCACATTGAGATCTACAATCTGGTATTAATTGCTCTGTACAGTGTGAGCTAGGGACCAACTTTAATATTTTTCTATAATGATATTAAACTGAATGATAATATTTATTGAAAAATATAAACTTTCTCACTTTGAAATCTCACACTTTTATATATGGGTCAGTTTCAGGACTTTTGTTTCATTGGTCTACTTGTTCATTCCTGTGCCAAGATCATATTATCTTGATAATGTAGCTTTGTGGGTTTTGATATCTAATATATCTAGTAATGTAACATTGCTTTCATTCTTCAGGGTACCTATGGCTTAATTTGCCCATTTTCCTTTTCATAACGATGTTATAATCAGCTCATCAACTTCCACCAAAAGAAAAAAATCAACCAGGATTTAATTAATATAATGTAATAATCCTTATATAATATAATAATTATATCATTATATAATCATTTACTATAATAATCCTTAATATAATAAGACCTCTTTATAATATCAAACTTTCCAATTCATAAACATGATATATGCAGGTACTTTCAAAAGCTTTTACTGGATTTATTCTGAAATATTTCTTATTTTCAGTGTCTTTTTATAAGATATCATTCTTTAAATTTCGCTTTTGAATGGCATTTTGGTGGTAATGGCAAAACTAATGTATTTTTGTATATTGACCTTATATCCAGTGACCTTGCTAAATTTATTTATTAAGTATAATAGTTTAATCACAGATTCTTGTGGATTTTTTATGTACATAATCATGATGCTTGCAAATAATGCTAGTTTAATTTCTTACTTTCTATTTACTATCTCTTTTATTATTTTCCTGCTTTTTGCACCAGATAAAACCACTGGTACAATATTGAACAGAAATAAAAGTCATCTCATTTTGTTCCCAGCCTAAAGGAAAAGCTTTTAATTACTCGCTAAGCAATATGTTTGCTATTGGTTTGTTTTTGTAGGCAACGTTTATCAGATTAGAAGTCTTCATATCTTTTTGTATTTTACTAAGATTTCAAAATTATAAATCAGCATTCTATTTCATCAAATGTTTTTTCTGCATATATGGAAATGATCACATCATCTTTCTCATTTTTCTGTTAGCATATTACATTAACTGACTTTCAAATGTCAAATGAACCTTGCATTCCTGAAATAATATCAGCTTGGTCTTGGGTATTATCACATTTATGTTATTTCTGGTTTTGGTTTTGTAGTATCTCACTAGAAATTTTACATCTATATTTATTTTAAAAGATTGCTCTGTAATTGTCACTTCTTACCATGTTCTTGACAGGATTTGGTATGAAAGTTAACTGCTTTCATAAAATGAGTTGAGAAATGTCACCACTTTTTTTATTCTCTGTAATATTTTTGTCTAAAACTAACATTATTTATTTCTCAAATGTCTCATAGAATTCAATAGTGAATACATTTGGCTTTGGAGTTTTCATTGTAGGAAGACTTTTATTTATGGATTTAATTACTTTGATAAATTTAATATTACTTTTTCTCGAGTATGTGTTAACTGTTTTTCTAGGAATTTGTCTACTTCATTTAAATTTTCAAGTGCATTGGTTAAAAGGACTTCAAAACACCTTACCTTTTAATGTTCATAAGATCTATAGCAATATCCCCTTTCGTGTTTCTGATATTGACAATTGGGCTTTCTTTAATTTTTTTTCTTTATCAGTCTTGACATAGATTTATCAATTTTATCATTCTTTTCAAGAAACCAAGCATTTATTTTGTGCTGCTATAACAGAATACCACAGACTGGATAATTAATAATAAACAGAAATTTATTGATTCACAGTTCTGGAGGCTGAGAAGTCCAATATCAAGGTGCAGGCATTTGGCAATGGCCTTCTTGCTGTGTCATCACATAGCAGAGAAGAGGAGAAAAAGTCTATGCCTGAAAGCCCCTGTGTAAAGACTTCATGGCCTAACCATCTCCTAAAGTTTCCACTTTTTAATACTGTTACAATGACAATTAAATTTCAACATGAGTTTTGCAGGAGGCAAACATTCAAGCCATGGCATTCCACCCCTGGCCCGAAAACTCATGTTCTTCTCACATACAAAAATACATTCATTCCATCCCAAGGTCCAAAAATCTTAAGTTGTTCAAGCACCAACTCTTAAGTCCAAAGTCCAGAGTCTCATCTAAATCAGATATGCATGAGACTCAGGGTACAACTCATCTTGAGGCAAATTCCTCTGCAGTTGTCAGCCTGTAAAATCAAATAAGTTACCTACTTCCAAATCACAATAGTGGAAAAAACCTATGATAGAAATTCCCATTCCAAAACAGACAGGTAGGCAAAGAAAAGGCTGGGGGAGAGTAACTGATCCCAAGCAAGTTTCAAACCCAACAGGGTACACAATATTAAATCTTAAGGCTCCAGAATTATGTTCCTTGACTCCATGTCCCATCTTCTGGACATACTAAAGCAGGGGTAGAGCCCCAAAGGCCTCGAATAGCTTCCCCCACCCATGGATCTGCCAGACTCAGCCCACAGAGCAGCTCTCACAGATTGTAGTCTAAAGCCTCATCATCTTTTAAAGGCCCCACCTCTTACTACTGTTACAACGGCAATTAAACATCAACATGAGTTTTGAAGATGGCAAACATTTACACCATAGCACTAAGTTTGACATTACTGATAACCTCTAATATACATTGATTCTCTTTTCCCTCTTCTTTTGTTATATAACAACCATTTTATTATGATCACAGATTATCTGGGTCAGGAATTCAGAGAGGGCACAATGGGGATGGCATCTCTTTGCTGCACAACGTATAGAGTTCCACTGGGAAGACTCAAAGGATGGGAGGATGAAATAATTTGAATACTGCTGCACTCAGAAGTATAGAAATTGATGTATGCTGTCATTGGGACCCCTACTACAGCTGTCAGTTGTAACACCTACACGTGGCCTCTTTAAATAGCTAGTTTCGACTTCCTTGCAATGTGGCAGCTGGATATCAAGAGCAAGTGTCTCATAAGAACTACACAGAAACTGTACTACCTTAAAAAAACAGCTTTGTGGAGATATAATTCACATACCAAACAGTGATCCATTTAAAGTATACAATTTAATGATTTGCAGTATAGTCACAGAGTTGTGCAACCATCACCACGATTAATTTTTGAACATTTTTATCTCTGCAGATAAAGAAAATAATTCCCCATTTTCCCCTAATGCTCCCAGCCCTAGGCAACAACTTATCTTTCTGTATGAATTTGCCTATTCTGGACATTTCATAAAAACAAAATCATATGCTATCTGGTCTTTAAAGTGTGATTTCTTTCACTTAGAATAACTTTCTTTAAGCTCTGCTCATGTAATATGTATCAGTACTTAATTTCCTTTTATGGCCATGATATTTATGATATTCCATTGTGATTTTATTTGTTCATTGATTAGTTGATGGACATTTGAGTTGTTTCCAATTTGGGGCTATTTTGAATCACGTTAGTATGGGAGTGGAATTGATGGGCCATATGGCAACTTTGTGTGTAACCTTTTGAGGAACTGCATATCATTTTCTAAAGTGCTTACACCATTTTATTTCTGAACTCTCAATTTTACTCCATTGGTTTCTTTATTTATCTTTATGTCAATATCACGCTCTTGATTATTATAGCTTTGTTTCAGTTTGGAAATCAGTAAATGTGAGTCTTCCAACTTTGCTTCCAGTATACTGTTTAATTTCCACATATTTGTGAGTTTCCCAAATTTCTTTCTGTTACTGATTTCTAATTACACTCCATTATGACTGGAGGACATATACTGTATGATTTAAATTCTTTTAAATGTATTGACATTTGCTTTACATCCTAGCATGTGGTCTATCCCAGAGAATAGTCTGTGTGCACTTCAGAAGAATGTGTATTCGGTTGTTGGGTGGAGTGTCCTATAGATGTCTGTTTAGATCTAGTTGGTTTATAGTGCTTTTCAAGCTCTCTATTTTCCTCCTGTACATTGGTTTTCTATTTTACTAATTTTTGCTACTTTCTATGATTATTTCTGTCCTACTTTTCTTTGCGCTTAATTTGCTTTTCTTCTTGAAATTTCTTAACATGCATGTTTTAAAAAGTGTTTCTCAAGTTATTTTTATTATTGCCCCCTAAGAAACTCTTTAGACACGCTTTTCTTAATTGGCTTCCTTTTCAAATTTAAATACTAAGGATATATTTTATATATATGTACTGTACATCTGCCTGTGCTTCATGTCAGAAAAGAATACGATTTTTTTTCACTAATTTTAGTCCCCCGGATGAAATTACACCAGTTGAATATCCATGTCTTAGGTTTTACCCATCTTCTTTTACAATATATGTATTTAAGACAATAAACTTTTTTCTTCTTTTTTTCTTTTCTCTGAGACAGAGTCTCGCTCTGTTGCCCAGGCCAGAGTGCAGTGGTGTGATCTCAGCTCACTGCCACCTCCGCCTCCTGGGTTCAAGTGACTCTCCTGCCTCAGCCTCCTGAGTAGTTGGGGCTACAGGCTCCCACCACCGCACCGAGCTAATCTTCATATATTTTAGTAAAGACAGGGTTTCACCGTTTTGGCCAAACTGGTCTCGAACTCCTGACCTCAGGTGATCTAGCCACTTTGGCCTCCCAAAGAGCTGGAATTACAGGCATAATAAACTTTCTTCTAAACATAGCTTTAGCTAGCTGCATTTCACAATTTTTAAAACACCTATTTTCATCATTATTTAGTCAAAATATTTTCTAATTTCTACTGTAATTTCTTCTTTATCAATTTGTTAGAAGTGTGTTACTTAATTTTCAAACATAAAGGGATTTTCCCGCTTTGTTCTTCTTGTCGATTTTTAATCTAATTCCACCGTTTCCAAAAAACATATTCTTTATGATTTTAATCCTTTAAAATTTTTTTGAAACTTACTTTGTGGCCCAGCATGTGATCAGTTTTTAATATTTGCCCCTGTTCATTGAAACCATGTTGTTGGGTATAATTTATAATTTTTCTATGTATGTCAATTAGCTCAAATTTGTTAAATATGTGTTCAAGTTTATTATATACTCATCAACCATTTGTGGTCTTGCCCTATCAATTATTGAAAGAAGTGTGTTAAATTTTCCCTCTATGATTGTTATTTTCTTATGACAAACACTAGGTTAATATCTTTAATATATACCAAGCTCATACAAATTTATCAGACCCCAGAAGATAGAGCAAAGGATATGGACAATCCACAAAAGAGGAAATACAGTCGCTTCACATGAAAGATGCTCAACCGTGCTATAAATCAATGAAATGCCAATGCTATTTTTTCATTATCAAATTAGCAAATATTTAGCCAGATGATAATTCCAAATACTGGCAAGATGGCCATGTTTATACTTGCTGGTGGCAGTGTAAGTGGATACAAATGCTTCCGGAAACTATTTTGTCAATATGTAGTAAAAGCCTCAAAGGTTTTAATCTTCTTTAATTGAAGAATCCCACCTCTGAGAGTCTATCCTAAGAAAATAACTTGACATTGGGAAACAGCCTTGTGCACAAAGATATTCATCAATTTATAACTAAAACTTAGTAACAGCATTAGTGATCAGCAACTGGCACAACAGTCCATCTAGTCGACGGAAGAGTACACAGCCACTCCAAAATAAAATTAGTAATAACATGGGGAGAGGCCCACGATATGCTCAGTGAAAACAGCTGCACAAAACTGAATCATTACAGAAGACAGCAGCATAACTATGTTAAAACATAATGCAACGAAACTATAGTTGGGGAAAAAAGCCTGAGAGACACCAAAAGGTGATATTTTGCTTCCTTCTTTCCTCTACTTTCAAAAATGTATCTAACATGTGGTTTACATGGATAATGAGAAGACCTACCAGGTCTGGTGCTTGTGTATGGAAGATTATTAATTTTTCTACTTTTACTTCCATCAATTTTGGTTTCACATATCTTGAAGCTAAATTATCGGATCCATACTAATGTAGAATTGTTCTGTGTTTTGGGTGGAATGACACGTTTATGTTCTTCTTATCTACAGTATTTCTAACCTAGGTGTTTACTTTGCTTTATATTATCATAACAATACAAGCCTTCTTTAGTTACTGGATAAAAGGTATATCCTTTTCCATCCCTTTACTTTCAGTGTTTACATAAACTGAATGTAGCTAGATTTTGTTGCTCTATATAGCCTGTTTTATCCAGTTTTATCTTTGATTTTTAATTGAAGTATTACTGATCTACCTGGTTTTAAGTACACAATTTTAATACTTGTTTTCTGTTTGTTGCATTTGTTCTATGTCTCATTTTCACTCCTTGCTTTCATTGGAATAATTTATTATTGTTGTTGTTGTTTTCTTCTCATATCATATGATTATATTTACTGTTTTATTCCATACTGTCTTAAAAAGTACAATATACATCACTAACTTATTAACTCTACTATAATTTACCACTTCCCAAACAATGAAAGGAACTTAGTACTTTTTAACTTCATTTACTCTCTTCCATCTTTGACTTATTGTTTATCTGTATTGTTACGGACATCTTAAATGGCCTAAGATATTATTTTATTGTTTTAATCATTACTCATTTAGATTTATCCATGTATTTACCCTCTTCATTACTCTTCATTCTTTCTTACATCTCTCTGTTCCGTTCTAAGATAATTTTCCATTTCCTTTTGTGTTTTCTTTAGTTCAGGTGTGCTGATAAAGAATTCTCTCATTATTATTATTTTAATACGTCTTTATTTTGGCTTCATTTTATAACAACTTAAAATATAGTGGATTAAAAAAAGCTGAACATGTTCAGTTTATAGTGTGCAATTTGATAAGTTTTGACTTATGTAATACACGTGTGAAACTATACCATAATCAAGAGAGTGAATATATCCATCAACCTCAAAAGTTTTCTTGCACCTCAATGGTTAATCTCTCCCTCCTGAAACTCCCAAGCAATCATTAATCTATTCTCTGTCACAATAGTTTACATTTTCTAAAATTTTATGTGCATGGAATTATATAGTATGTAATATTGTTTTTGTTTTGGTCTGGCCTCTCAGTCAATATAATTACTTTAAGACCACCCATTTTGTTATAGTTTACTGTATGGATATATTACAAAGTACCCACTTACCTTTCGACAGACACTTGAGTTGTTTAGAGTTTAGAGCTAATACAAAAAAAACTGCTTTGAACATTTCTGTTTACATCTTTATATAGGCACATGCTTTCACTTTTCTTATGTAATTAGCTGGAAATAGAATGGTTGATTCATATGGGAGGTATACTTTATTTAAAAAACTGTCCAACTTTTCCACAGTGGTTACATCATTTTACTTTTCCACCAGCAATGTATGAGAGTTCCAATCCCTCCATGTCTTTGCCAACACTTGGTATGGTCAGCTGGTTTAGTTTTAGCCATTCTAGTAGGTTTGTAGAAATATATAATTGTGGTTTTAATGATTACTTCCTAAAAATTAATTGTATTGAGTACCTTTTTATGCAGTGGTCCCCAACCTTCTGGCACCAGGAATCAATTTTGTGGAAGACAATTTTTCCATGCATCCATGAGGGGGCATTGCAGGGAGTGCAGAGTAGGAGGGAGATGGTTTCAGGATGATTCAAGCCCATTACATTTATTGTGCACTTATTTCTATTATTATTACATTGTAATATATAATGAAACAATTATTCAACTCACCAAAATGTAGATTCAGTGGGAGCCCTGAGCTTGTTTTCCTGCAACTAGACAGTCCCATCTGGGAGTGATGGGAGACACTGACAGATCATCAGGCATTAGATTCTCGTAAGAAGTGCACAACCCACATCTCTCACATGTGCAATTCACAATAGGATTTGCTCCTGTGAGAATCTAATGCTGCTGCTGATTGACAGGAGGTGGAGCTCAGGTGGTAATGCAGTGATGGAGAGTGGCTGTAAATACAGATGAGGCTTCACTCACTTGCCCACCACGCATCCCCTGTTGTGTGGCCTGATTCCTAACAGGCCATGGACCAGCCTTGTTGGGGAACTCTGTTTTTATGTTTTTATTTGTAGTTCATTTATCTTCTTTGGTGAAGAATCTGTTCAAATATTTTGCCCATTCTTTACTGGATAGTTTGTTTTCTTCTCATTAAGTTTTGAGGATCTCCTCTCTCTGCACTGTGGACTGGAAAGTCTCTCAAGGCATTCAGTTGGGGTAATTGCAGTGCTTACCATATCTGCTTCAAATCTCTCAGACATCATTTTGACTGCCTTCATGGCCAATGCCTTCAAACTTTTGATTTCTTTATTTTTTCCTATTTTGTGTTTGCTTTAGGTAGGAGGGTAAATCCGGTTCCTATTACTCCATATTGTCTGGAAGCAGAAGTTCGTATCTGCTCTGCCCTTTTTTAATGCTGCTTTTGCTGAACATAGAAATCTTTGGCACTTTGAAGATAATAGGCATTGTGGTCTGTCTTCCATCATTTCTTTTGATGAGCCTTATTGTTGCTCCTTTAAAGGTATTATAATATTTTCTGACTTCCTTAAACATTTTTAACATTTTTCTCTTAGTCTTTTGTATTCAGCAGTATTATTATCATGTATCTGTATGTGGTCTCTCTGTATTTATTCTGTGTTGGGATCACATCACCTCTTGAACCTGTTGCTTCATGTCTTTCATTCATTTGGAAAATTTTCTGACATTATTCCTTCAAATAATAAATATTTCTTCTCTCTCTCTGCCTCTTTCTCTCTCCTCTCCCTCCCTTTCTTCTGTAATTCCAATTACACATATGTTAAGACTTCTTGGCATTCCATATGCCTCTAATGCTCTTCCCTGACATTTCTAATCTATTGTCTTTCTGTGCTTTAGTCAGGATATTTTCTTTTGATCTGTATTTCAGTTCAACAGTACTTTCTCCAACTAAATCTAATCTGTAGTTAAATATACCCACAAATCTGTTAATTTTAGGTATTTTTCAGTTCGAGAATTTCCATTTGAGTCTGAGGAGTGTATTTCTACTCTCTTCTGAAATTCTATATCTTACCATGTAATTTCATGAATGTATATTAATCACACTCACTTTAAGTCTAACTACACAGGGATATGTTTTGAGAAATGTGCCATTAGGTGATTTTGTCACATAAACCTCATGGAGTGTACTTATACAAACCTAGATGGTATAACCTACTATACACCCAGGCTACATAGCATAGCTTATTTCTCCTAAGCTACAAAGCTATATAGCATGTGACTGCACTGATTATTATAGGCAATTATAAAACAATGGTAAGTATTTTTGTATCTAAACATAGAAAAGGTACAGTAAAAATGCAATATAAAATATGTAAAAAATAGTATACCTGTATAGGGCATTTACCATGAATGGAGCTTGCAGGACTGAAAATTACTCTAGGTGAGTCACAGAGTTAGTGGTCAGTGAATGTGAAGGCCCAGAACGCTATATTACTGTAGATTTTATAAACATTGTCTACTTAGAATACACTAAATTTATTTTTAAAATTGCACTATGATGCTACAACATTATGATGGCTACAACATCACTAGGTAATAGAAATTTTTCAGCTCCATTTTAATCCTATGGGATCAACATCATATATGCTGTCCATTGTTGACTGAAATATTGTTATGCGGTGCATGAATGTACTTCAATAGTTGCATTAACTGTGGACCTGTTTCCATTTTATTCCTCTTGGTTCTGGGTGAATTTTTATCTTCTCTACCTTGTTATTTTTTATTCTGAGCACTAGACTTTTTTATGAGGAAATATTGAAATAACTTGAGGCTCTGGATGATGTTACAATCCTCCAGAGAACATTTACTTTTGCTTCTTGAAGAAAGTTAGTTTGGAGGAAGATCACAATTCAATCATGAATTGAGTTGTTTCAAAGTTGGATACCTTATCCCTATTTTCCTCTCATTCTATACATTCTCATCAGAAATATTTATTAATTTTTTGAATTAATTCCATGAATTCTAAAAATCTGATAAGGTGGTTCAGATGCTGGGCAATTAAAAAGAATGACAAGTGTCCACCTAGTTTGCGACCTAAAAAATGTAATGTCTAGGAAAGTATCATTTCTATCAAATTTCATGCACATGTCTATTTAAATTTCTAGAAAACTAATTTGACCTGTTCAGAAATAGCTGAACAATGATAGTCTTAATAACCTGGCACATTTATCAAATGTATGATTCTAGATTTTATGCCATAGGTGTGATGAATGAGCTCCTTGTCATTTTTTTCTATTTGTGGCCTTCAGGTGATACAGTTGAAACAAATAAAATATACATTTTTTTCTGAACAAAAAGTGAAAGACTATCAATAAAACCTAGAGCACTGGATACTAATATTTGAGGAGAGATATGAACTCACTTTTGGAGCCAATGAAAGCTACAGCCTCCCTCCCAAATGGAATTGTAGAGAACCCATTTACATGCAAAATTGTGTGTACAGTTTTAGCATGCTTGGATCCCAACTGAAGATCATGAGTGAATCCATTGCTAAGAATTCCTTATCTAGAACAAAAAAAACAGTTTTTCATTTTTTAAGCAAAAAGAAAAATGTGTAACATTGACGTTTCAAGAAACGCTTTCTCATTCAACACTTTTCAATCATGTAGGTCATAGAAACCATATTGCATATGTTTGCCTTTTTTTTCTTTATCAGAGAAGTGAGAGTCACTAATAAGAAAGGGAAAAACTTATATAACCTTTAAATCACAAAATATACTAACAGCAAACACTGAATCTGTGAACACACAGAAGAAGAGGTGCCTCTCTCCAGCAAGTAGATTTCAGAGAAGAACTGGAGGCCAGCAGCCCATGCCATAAGCCACAGTGACAAACAATGGACATATATATGGCTGTGTCACGCTCATAGTCAGATTTGTTAGGTCCACACAGTAATTAAAACATTTATATTAGTCGTCAACACTTAGAAATTGGGAGATTTCTCTTTTTTTCTTTTCCTTTTTTTTTTTTTTTTTTTTGAGAAAGAGTCTCTCTCTGTCTCCCTGGCTAGAGTGCAGTGGCACGATCTTTGCTCACTACAACCTCCACCTCCTGGGTTCAAACGATCCTCGTGCCTCAGCTTCCCAAGTAGCTGGGATTACAAGCATGTGCCAACATGCTCAGCTAATTTTCTTTCATTTTCTTTTTTCTTTCTTTTTTTTTTTGGCGGGGTGGGGGGGTATTTTTAGTAGAGACTGGGTTTCATCATGTTGGCTAGGCTGGTCTCAAACTCCTGGCCTCAAGCGATCCACCTGCCTCGGCCTCCCAAAGTGCTGGGATTACAGGTGTAAGCCACTGCCTGGCCAGGAGATTTCATATTAAAGTATTTTTTTCTGTCCCCTCTTTAAAAGTCAAGAGATACAGACACAGTTGGCCCATATCTCTATGTTGCAATAATCAGCCTGGGATGAGTAGCCACTTCCTGTTTTCCCAGTTCATTACAATCCTCAGAAGCACTTACTTCTCTGTTTCACTGATTTCTAGTACACGGTTGAATTTTGTAGGCATTAGAGCTTGTGATTCATGGTGGTCAGCCCTCAAATAAATGAATGTTGACCCAGTGTCGTGGAATGCTCCCTGCTGAGTGAGCCTGCTTTCCCCATTTCCTTCTATCTTAGAAAATTACACCTGGCTTCTCAAGGGGAGATTCCAAACTCATCCCATTCTCTCTGAATGCATCTCCACTCGATTTTTTCCAGATAACTTCCAGCTGACCTCTTCCCACACTCTTCTAAGGAACAAAGTTTCTTGAAAGGATAAAGGAGAAAGGACTGTGCCTGGAATGCTAACCTCACAGTTAACAACTTCTGTAGCATTCCCATTTCCCCACACCACTTTTTCTTTTCTGGTTTTCTTTTTGGGTTTTTTTGTTTTGTTTTGCTTTTTTTAATTTTGACCTTCATTAGAAAGGTCATTGAGATACTTAGTGCTGAAAGCTATATCTGAACAGACTGTATTTCTTAGTGAAAATGTCTTAGAGATCATGGTTAGTATTTGTGGCAGAGCTAGGTCAAAATTAACATATTACAACAGCTTGTGTCAGTCTGGGTTACGAACTTTCCATAAGAAAGGGTAGGCCGAAAGGTCACACTCATTAGCTCATACCACAGAGAACTGCAGAATCCTAAAAGACAATTTCTTCTCTTTATAAATAAACAAGACTGATTTCCTCTTGCTCCAACCACCACCCCTTCTTACCCATACGCATGACTTGCAAGCACACTACTCACCCACACTTCACAGCTATAATTTCTCTGTCATCCGTTTCTGTAAATTTGGTTTCCTTGAGTCAGTTCCCAGGTTGCTTATATACGTATTACATCATCTTACTTTTTCAGTTGCCTAATTACTCTTGTGAAAATGCATATTTAAATCCTTAATGAGCCACTAGCCCAGACCCCAACAATGACTGCAATTAATAACAGAGTTCTCGCTCGCAATTCATCTTGTGTGACCTGTGCCAGTGGTATGATTTGTTAGTCATGAAACTTCTTTAACCTACCTCCATTATGCAAATACAACAGGAAACGCGCTCTTCTGTTTCAGTTGCTGAAGTGTAGGCTGTGATCCTGTGTTGTACACTCCAGCTCACAGCCCACGGGAGGGACGCCAGAGTGTGGTAGGCACCAGTTGCTGCAGAGAGAGATGCTCAATGGACTCTGCACTCAGTTAGAACGACAAGCCTGATGTGGCCATGCATTCAGCATGACGTCAAAATGACAGGTTATGTTCTGTTACGTGTCCGCTGGTATCAGCTGTGTTGATCCTGAGGTTGGTGAATGAAAGATGCCCTCACTTTACCACTAATGCTAATTGCACTAACCTTGCACTAATCCTTCTAGGTGAGAGTTCAGATTCTCTGAGAGCCAAGCTGTATCCTCAGAGAAAAAAAGATGAGGAGAATTTAAAGCACTTGGCCGAGGGCCTGGGTTTTTCCTCTTCTCTGCTGACCCCAACATCACCAACATAGAACATGTCAGCTCCTTCAGTTATTAGACAGCCAGCTCTGAAAGGTGCAGAAACTAAAAAGCATTTCTAACTATAGGAGTCTCAGAGTATTTCAGAGCTTCATGTCACCAGAAACACTATTTGCTTAGGCTACCCCAAGGAAAGCCACTTGATTTTGCAAGAGGCTATCTTTTTCAATGGGTCCTGTCCTTTCTCTACCCTTTGTCACAAACCACCATCAATTCCGATATTACAATTCCTGTGTCTCTAAATCAATTTCTCTCTCTCTCCCTCCCTCCTTCTCTTTCTGCCTCCTTCTTTACAAAGCATGCTGTCTTTCAATTAACATAGCGATGACCTGTTGTCACCCGTTACCATGCTAATCCTGAGCTGGTGTGAAATTACTTTATAATAAACACTATGGAGCTGTGACTTTCAATTAATTTTTCACATGCTGCGCTAAATCAGATTAACGCTCCCTGCCACCACCACCCTTTGACCACAGACGTAATTCCTTCTTTATAATGAAATGGGGGATTAATTTATATGAAGCATATCTGTACACATTTGCAAATAAATGTAAGGATAGACTTTGTGCCATATTTGCATTGTGCACTGTCTCAGGTTTAATACAGACTCTCTGAGATGATTAATTTTTTGTGTTCACTGGGGTGGGGAAAGATATTTCCAGTTGTTGTTGTTTCTCTGTTAAATTCTAACTAAATGCCTCCACAAAGAATAAGCAAAGAAATGCTCACATATGCCGCAATGCTGAGAGAGTGGTGACTTCTTTCGTAAATCTCACAATGCCGCATTAGAAGAAGCTGAAGGAAAATGTAAACACTCTGAAATGGAAACAATGAGCATTAACTGCTAAATTGATTGTTGTTTTCCCTGGATGTGCACCTTCACATTCATCCTGAATGAATGGAGGGGAGGGGGTAGAGTAGCTTTTTAAATGACCATTAAATGGAAGGAATTTGATGACAATTTCAAGCGAGTGATGGCTCATGCCTTTCTAAAACTCATATAGGCCCTGCACTAAATTATCTTTTTGGTGAAATAATTATTTTCATCTTTGAAACTCATTATTAGAATGGAGTGATGGAAGATGGATGTAGGTACACACTAAATGAATAAATTTGTGTTTAAAAAAGTTAATCATATGACTCAGATGCTAGGCTGTATATTTTTTTCTGTCAGTCTCCAGTGTATTTCATTCAGCTTCTTTTATTACTACAAAATATTGATAGAAAAATTTCTCCAACACATAATTCCTTTATGACATGAAATAAGAAAAACTGCCAGGAGAACTAAAGGTATGGTGCATATAAAAGATAAATATGTACTCATCAAGTCCTTAAAAGCAATCTTTTATTAACAATAGAAGAAATAAAATCTTGCTCAATGTTGCAATAATGAAAACATTGTACCATGAGTTATTTTAAGGCACACTAAGCAAATTATGCTTGGTGAACACTGGAAATTTATTGATTCATTCATTCAACAGATATTTATTTAATGGCTGCTGTATTCTAACCACTACTCTAAGTACAACTGATAAAACAGCCCAGACAGGTAGACTCTTCCTCCCACATGGAGATTCCCATCTAGGGGGATGTGCATTTGAAATGGTAAAGGCAGTTCATCACCGTACTCATTTAAGAATTTCTTACTAGAGACCACGACTGTACCAAATGCCTTCTATGCATAATCATATATTTCAATCTTCCTGTTTACCTTCCTGCTAAGTTATTATCACACATATTTAAACATGAATAGCTAAAGCTTAAAATAAGCTAAGTAATTTGTCCAAGGTCCTGCTGATATAAAGTGGCAGAGCTAGAATTCAAAATTCAGCTTTTGGGACTAAAAATCCTGTGCTTTTATTCACTATGCTATACTGCTGATGTTGTTCATTCTCTCAAAAGCATGCATATCAAAGGGAAATAAGTCAGAAACAAGGTCAAATAACATATTCTCACTTTAAGTGGGAGCTAAATAATGCTTACCCATGGATATAGACAGTGGAATAATAGACATTGGAGACTCCAAAAGGTGGGAGGATGGTGGGTGTCAGGGATGAAAAATTACCTATTGGGTGCAATGTACACTATTCAGGTGATGGTAAGACTAAAAACATAAACTTTATCACCACGCAATATATCCATGTAACAAAACTGCACTTTACACCTGCTAAAAAGCATATATCATCATTTTCTACTTGGCCAAATTTTATTTTTTACACAATGTTGGGCAAAATAGAAGCAGAAGGCACAATCCATGACCTAAGGAGATTTCTGGTCTATTGGGAGAAAAGTATGCATTTGTAAAACAACTATTATTTAAATTTCTTTTGTGCAGATAAGTTTATAGGCCATAGACATGCAATGGGCATGTCATGGGGGAAGGGGACAGAATTATTTTCTGACATTAATCTGTGTTGAATACTTTATGTATTAGAAAGTGCATTATTAATTTAACAGAAGATTTTAAAGAAATATTGAAATAATAACACATTAAATGTGTCCATTATATGCTATACTATGTGTCCTAATGTCGGTTTCATGGAATTGTGAAAAGATTAAATTTTTACAATATTACATACCATAGTGTAAGAACAATTCGTTCCTTAAAGGTTTAAAAGACTTCACTTTGAAACTATATGGACACTAAGGCACAATTTAAAAGAGAATCTTCTGGACCACTGATAATTTCTGTCATGGTATTATTATTTTTTGTTATTTATGTTTTCCTAGATATTCATCCAATTCAACTAAGTTTTGAAATATTATCATAAATGCAATTTAAAAACTTTATAAATTTATTTAATCCTGATATCTGCAGTTATTTCTAATTTAAAATGCCTTTTTTTCCATTTTTATTTCCTCTCTTTTCACTTGATTGGACTCCCTTTATCACCCTGCTTATTTTTTCTATCTTTCTTCTTTATGGTTTCCTAAAGAATCATTTTATTCAAACAGCCAATACTTACATTTGTTTCTTGATGCTATTTATTAATTCATTTATTTTTGCTTTTATGCTCATTAATTCTAACTGCTTTGCATAGGTATATTTTTCTTTCTTTTATAATTTCTTGAGTTGAACAATAATGTGTAATTTGTCCTTTCTAAAATACTGTGAATTTTCCTTCAGTACAGCTCGCTTGATATCATCATTATTTTCCCAAATATTCCATATTTAAGAAATTTTGAGTTTTTCCTATACCTAAGGATTTGTTACAATGTTTTCCAAATAATTCAGATTTTCTCTCTTTATACTTTCAGTATCAATTTCCAATTTTAATATAATGCACTTCAGAATGTTGTCTAATAGCTGGCCAAGGAGATACTTGTAATAAAATGCATTTGCTGTTTGTATAGTATAAAATTTGATTATCTATTAAAACAAGATTATTTTGTCAGTCTATTTCCATTGCTATAAAGGAATAACCTGAGACTGGGCAATTTATAAAGAGAAGAGGTTTAATTGGATCACAGTCTGCAGGCTGCACAAGCATCCGCTCAGCTTCTAGAGAGGAC
The DNA here is from genome assembly GCF_029281585.2 of Gorilla gorilla gorilla. Taxonomy (NCBI): domain Eukaryota; kingdom Metazoa; phylum Chordata; class Mammalia; order Primates; family Hominidae; genus Gorilla; species Gorilla gorilla. The sequence goes on along the minus strand of NC_073234.2, from coordinate 59,667,733 downwards.
CTCAGGAAGCTTACAATCATAGCAGAAAGCAGTGAAGGGCCAGCATGTCACAGGGCAAGAGCGGGAGCAAGAGAGAGTGGGGAGACACCACACTCCTTTAAACAACTAGATTTCACATGAACTCACTGAATGAGAACTCACTCATCACCAAGATGATGGCACTAAGCCATTCATAAGGGATCCGCCCCCATAATCCAATACCTCCCACAGGCCCCACTTCCAACACTGGAGGTCACATTTCAACATGAGATTTGGAGGGGACTAACATCCAAACCATATCAACTGTCATTCAGATTATCCATGCTCTAGTTAGTCCTTGAACGTTTTATCTGAAAGTAACTGAGAAAATTGTATAAGATCTTCTAATGTCATTATAGTTCTGTTAATTACGTTTGTTGTTGTAGTTTCTGCTTTTAAATTTCAATGATATTATTCAGGATTTAAATGTTTGTGGTAGTGTGTCTTCAGCACTAAAACTGACAATTCGGTCTTATATAATAAGTCAACATAATGGAATATTGAATGTGATATTGTTTGTAACAGAAATAAATTTGAGACAACCTGAAGGTCCATCAATAAGGGACTAGTTAAATTTTTTATATATATATATATATATATATCCATTAATTCAACCAAGTATTTATATTCATTGAAAATAATGAAGAAACCCTATATGTACTTACACATAACAATCTTAAAAAATTTTTTCTACATGAATAAGCAAGGTGCAGAATAACGTGTAGATTCTGTTATCATACATTATCAGGTCCACAGAAGGCAGTTTGCCACAGTAGTAAGAACCCAGGTTCTGAAGTGAGTGTGATTGAACCAAATTTGGTTCCAATTTCCAGTAACTGTGACCCAGGACAAGTTATTTAATGTCTCTGTATCCTCGCTTGTGAAATGGGAGTAAGAATTAAGTATCTATCTGGAGTTTGGGGGAGTATTAAATTAACGAGTACAAGAAAAGTATCTAAAACTGCTTTACACCAGTGGTCAATACATGTTAGTTGATTAACATTTAAAGCCAAAAAAAAAAAAAGACAAAGAAAAGGAAAAAATTCATATACAAATGAGTAGATAGGTAGATATAGATAGATAGATACGGTTTGGCTCTGTCCCCACCCAAATCTCATGTCAACTTGTAATTCCCAGTGTTGGAGGAGGGGCCTGGTGGTAGGTGCTTAGATCATGGGGGTGGCTTTTCCCCTTACTGTTCTCATGATCGTGAGTGAGTTCTCACAAGCTCTGGTTGTTTAAAAGTGTGTAGCACTTCCCCCTTCACTCTCTCTGTTCCTCCTGCTCTACCATGTGAAGAAGGTGCGCTTGCTTGCTTCCCCTTCACCCTTCCACCATGATGGTAACTTTCCTGAGGCCTCCCCAACTATGCCCCCTGTACAGCCTGTGGAACTGTGAGTCAAATAAACCTCTTTTCTTCATAAATTACCCAGTTTCAGATACATCTTTATAGCAGTGTGATAATGGACTAATACAAAGAATTGGTACTAGGAAAGTGGGGCATTGCGATAAACATGCCTGAAAATACTGGGAGCAGCCTTGGAACTGGGCAATGAGCAGAGGTTGGAACAGTTTGGAGGGCTCAAAAGCAGACAGGAAGATGAGGGAAGGTTTAGAACTTCCTAGAGACTTGTTGAACAGTTTTGACCAAAATGCTGATAGTGATATGTACAGAAAAGTCCAGGCTGAGATAGTCTCAAATGGAAATGAGTAAATCAAAGGCTCCAGGTGGCAACACGTGTGTGTGCATGTTACTTAAATGCACACATGTATGTGTCTACCCCTAATACTTAAGTGCATACATGCATATAAATATATTGATATTTTGATAAATTGATAAATATATTGATACTTATTCCATTTAAGGATAAGTCATTTAACTCACCCAACGGTCCACCAGACTCAATTTTTTGATATCTGAAACCCTGTACTTTTCAGCAACTGTCATGATGCCTGGCACACAGTAGGTACTCAAGAAATGTTTCTTGAATGAATGAATGAATGGACACTGTAGAATAGGTGTTAAAACCCTGATGCTCAAGATGTGGCTCTCCCAGTATCAAGGAGTTAGTAAAATATATTTCTGATGGGAATTTCTTCTTCATTTCCTTTTTATTCAAAGTCGTCCTTGGACCAGAAGTATCAATATCACTTGGGAGTCTATTAGAGATGCAGAATCTCTGGCCCTACCCCACATATACTGATACTGAATCTTCATTTTAACCAGATCCCCAGATGAAGTGTATGTAGCTGAAAGTTGGAGAAGCACTGTGCTATTGTGCCCTATGTCTTAGAAAAATGAGAAGGTGAGCTAGAGCGTTCTGGAGGTTTGTGAAGGAAAAATGAAGAATTAAGGTGGAGACATGAATGGGAAGCACTTTGGGGAAGGCTGTGAATACAAGGCTGAGGAATTCATCTTAAAAACCAGGGTTTCCAAAGGAGGAATCTTTGGATTCCAAGGGGGAAAATAGGCAAGCAATCCACTAGGCTATGAGGAAAAAATTTTCAAACTCATTAATATGTAATTTTTATCTAAAAACAAGAAAGACTTGACTTTACTAATAGTTGTTCTATTTAATGTTCAGCCACACCCATTCCTACACCACTCATTAAGTTACAATTCAGATAGGCATCATGGGAAACACAACTCCAGCAGCCTACAGTGGCATCCCTCCCTCTCCCCAACTCCTCCCCACACCTTGTGCACACTACTGGGTATCAAACTATAGGTAGACTTACTTAAGAAAACCCTTGTCTTAATCATGTTGTTTTAATTAAAAGAGCCTTCACAAAATGAACAAGTGGTCTTAAATTATTCCTGAGCAAGAGCACGCTAATGTACATATATGTGTGTACACATGTGCTCTCACACACATTGGATACAGGGTTAAAAATGCAAGCACATGTGAACAAGAAAATGGCAGAGATAATTCTTCTCTTGCATCTGATAAAAGGTGTTAGCCACATTACAAGGGAAAAACAATGATGGTCTCACCAAATCTGACAAGAAGGCAGCCAACAAGTGAATAATGTAAATGCTTTTCAAAAGAGGCTTATGTTATGAAGTCAGCGTGTCAAAAATGGATGCCTGGAAGTATTTCCATGGACTGTGTTTTTGTTGACAATAATAATGTAAGTATATATTCTATAAAAAATGCTTGCATATCTGCATATTTAAAACTGTTGGAGAAAAATGTATAACCTAAAAAAAATCTTCTAAATAGAATTACATTGAGTTTAAACAAATGTAAAAATGCAACACCTTCTGTTTAGTTTGCAAGAACAACTGACTGACATAAGGGAAGATGCAAATGTATGAGCTGGCTTTAAGCAAAAACCTTGGCTTCTCTGTTGGTTGGGATTGAATAATGAGTATTGTGATTTAGTAAGTGTAACCCATCTTGAACTTCAGTTTAGATGTAAATATCTTTGTGAGGTATCTTTCTCAAATGTGACATGTAATAACACCAAGTACTTAAATAAGCTGAATTTAGAAATCACCATGACTAGTAAATAAACCAAAAATTTAAAAAATAATAAAATGTATCCAACCATGTTGTTCTCACCAAATATATTGCAAGGGCTAATAAGTTTTATACTATTAATAAATGTTAACTTAATGTATTTAAATATTTACTTTCTCTACATCAGCATGTCCTCATATTTGTTTTTGTGTATAATTTATAATGCTTGGTGTTATAACTTACAATATGTCACCTTATTTTATCAAATATAAGTTGTAATCAATTGAAATAGGTAATATAATTGTATGTTCCACTAAGAAAGATAAGAATATTATAATTATAATGCCACTAATTGTTTAAAGGCATCAGGTTTCTCAGAGGTTAAAATCTGATGGAGGGGTAGTACAACTAGAATAATTATGATTAAGTTTGGATGCTAATAAAACAAAAACAGCAGTGGCCTTAGCAACATCAGAGTCTTTCTCTTTCCTATAAAACTCTGGAGATATGCAGTACGGGCCTGGTAGGGGGATGCTACTTTGCAAAGATGTCAGTGAACCAAGTTTTTCCATCTCTCTGCTCTGCCATCTCTACAGTGTGGTACAAAGTGAAATCTAAAAAAATGAGAAGTGAAAGATAAATGCCAGTTCTTTCTTAAGGAAGGAAGGAAGGTTGCAGAATTTCCCTTACACTTCCATTTACATCCCATTGGCCAGAATCTGGCTGTACAACCAGGCACAAGTGCAAAGGAGGCAGAGGAGTGTAGTATTTCTCTCGGTGGTCATGGTGCCAACTACACTAGCTTAGGATAGGAAAATATCAGATATTGGAAGACGTCCATATGTCTATCCATGATACATAATAACTAGCACAGGAATGCACATGTTATGGTTTGGCTGTGTCCCCACCCAAATCTTATCTTGAATTGTAACTCCCACAATTCCCATGTGTTGTGGGAGGAACTTGGTGGGAGTTGAATCATGGGGGTGGGTCTTTTCCGTGCTGTTCCTGTGATAGTGAGTAAGTCTCACGAGATCTGATGGTTTTAAAAATGGGAGTTTCCCTGCACAAGCGCTCTCTCTTTGTCTGTTGCCATCCATGTAAGATGCGACTTGTTTCTCCTTGCCTTCCACCATGATTGTGAGGCTTCCCCAGCCACTCGGAACTGTAAGTCTATTAAACCTCTTTCTTTCGTAAATTTTCCAGTCTTGGGTAGGTCTTTATCAGCAGCATGAAAATGGACTAATACAGTAAATTGGTACCAGTAGAGGGGGGCGTTGCTGAAAATACACCCAAAAATGTGGAAGGGACTTTGGAACTGGGTAACAGGAAGAGACTGGAACAGTTCAGAGGACTCAGAAGAAGACAGGAAAATGTGGGAAGGTTTGGAACTTCCTAGAGACTTGTTGAATGGCCAAAAGCCTGATAGTGATATGTACAATAAGGTCCAGGCTGAGGTGGTCTCAAACGGGGATGAGGAACTTGGGAACTAGAGCAAAGGTGACTCTTGTTATGTTTTAGCAAAGAAACTGGAGGCATTTTGACTCTGCCCTAGAGATTTGTGGAACTTTGAACTTTAGAGAGATGATTTAGGGTATCTGGCAGAAGAAATTTCTAAGCGGCAAAGCACTCAGGATGTGACTTGAGTGCTGTTAAAGGCATTCAGTTTTAAAAGAGAAACAGCACATAAAACTTTGGAAAATTTGCAGCCTGACAATGTGATAGAAAAGAAAATACCATTTTCTGAGGAGAAATTCAAGCCAGCTGCAGAAATTTGCATAAGTAACAAGGAGCTGAATGTTAATCACCAAGACAATGGGGAAAATGTCTCCAGGGCTTGTTAGAGACCTTTGTGGCAGCCCCTCCCACCACAGGCCCTGAGGTTTAGGAAGAAAATATGGTTGTATGGGCTGGGCCCAGGGTCCCTCTGCTGTGTGCAGAGGGACTTGGTGCCCTGCATCCCATCTGCTCCAGTGATGATTAAAAGGGGCCAACTGTATGCTCAGGCTGTTGCTTCAGAGGGTGGAAGCCCCAAGCCTTGGCAGCTTCTATGTGGTGTTGAGCCTGAGGGTGCACAGAAGTCAAGAATTGGGGTTTAGGAACCTCCACCTAGATTTCAGAGGTTGTATGGAAACGCCCAGATGCCCAGGCAGAAGTTTGCTACACGGGCAGGGCCCTCATGGAGAACCTCTGCTAAGGCAGTGCATAAGGGAAATGTGGGGTTGAGCCCCCACCCAGATTCCCTACTGGGGCACCACCTAGTGGAGCTGCGAGAAGAGGGCCATTGTCCTCTAGACCCCAAAATTCTCGATGTGCCAACAGCTTGCACCATGCACCTGGAAAAGCTGCAGACACCCAACACCAGCCTGTGAAAGCAGCCAGGAGAGGGGCTATACCCTGCAAAGCCAAAGGGGCAGAGCTGCCCAAGGCCATGGGAGCCCACCTCTTGCATCAGCGTGACCTGGATGTGAGACATGGAGATCATTTTGGAGCTTTAAGATTTGACTACCCTGATGGATTTCAGACTTGCGTGGAGCCTGTAACCCCTTTGTTTTGGCCAATTTCTCCCATTTGAAATGGCTGTATTTACCCAATGCATATACCCCCATTGTATCTAGGAAGTAATTAACTTGCTTTTGATTTTACAGGCTTATAGGCAGAAGGGACTTGCCTTGTCTCAGATGAGACTTTGGACTGTGGACTTTTGGATTAATGCTGAAATGAGTTAAGAATTTGGGGGACTGTTGGGAAGGCATGATCAGTTTTGAAATGTAAAAATGACATGAGATTTTGGAGGGGCCAGGGATAAAATGATAAAATGATATGGTTTGGTTGTATCCCCACCCAAATAACATCTTGAATTGTAACTCCCACAATTCCCACGTGACATGGGAGGAAGCTGGTGGGGGGTAATTGAATCATGGGAGTGGGTCTTTCTGGTGCTGTTCTCATGATAGTGAATAAGCCTCACAAGATCTGATGGTTTTAAAAATGGGAGTTTCCCTGCACACGCGCTCTCTTTGCCTGCTGCCAACCATGTAAGATGTGACTTGCTTCTCCTTGCCTTCCATGATGACTGTGAGACCTCCCCAGCCATGTGGAACTGTAAGTCCACTAAACCTCTTTTTCTTCCCAGTCTCGGTTATGTCTTTATTAGCAGCATGAAAACAGGCTAATATGGCATGTATATAGTTTACATATAAATAAATACAGAGCACGTGCATGCATATAATTTATTTTGTGGATGCAGGTTTGGAGATAGCTACTGTAGAAAATCATTCTTAAGACCAATGAGTATCTTACTTTGGGTTCCCTGGAAGCAGGGCCTGAGATGGGAATTTTTGTTCAAGTGACTTACTGAGAGAGATTGCTCTCAGAAGAAGGGATGTGAGAAGCAGGATGGAGCATGGAGAAAAAGCCAAGCAAAAATATGGGGTCAAATGGAGTCTAGCAAGAGTCTGCTCCCTCAGGAACCAGTGGAAACAGATTCCACCAGAATAGTCCCCATCTTGAGAAAAGGGGAAGGTGTTTTGTGTACCTGATTGGATCTGTTATTGGGCAAAGAATAAGGGGCAGTAATCTCTGAGGCCTGCCAGCTCCTATTTGGCCCAAAGGGCTTCTCTAGAGAGGGGCAGTATGAGCTGTCTGCAGCAGACATTCACAACAGCTGAGGGATGTCCACTGGTCTCGCTGACCCCATCAACTGATGATCTTCCTTTAATCAAATACATAATACTGTGTATTGCCTTCCTCATTCATTTGCTTCGTTTATTAATTTCATCATTCACTCATTAATTCATTAAGAATCTGCTATGAGCTAGGTGCTAAAAATATAAGAATTGTCTAAGCTGGCTAAGCATTATTCACAGCCTCCTCCTACACAGGGACAAAGCTTCAGGTGCTCTATCAAATGGTCCTGTTGTTGAGTGTCAGTCCTCTCGGGAACCTTTTGCACCTCTGTTACCTGCTCACTTTATCTCATTTGAAATTCTTGATCCCAAACTATGGTTTTCCCCTGTCTACCAACAATCAAGAAAAGGTGAGCAGTACCACATGCTGGCTGGATGTTGTGCCTGTACCTCAAAGCCTAATGAATCTGTGTGTTAATCATGGCTTTGTGATTCAGATTCATCTGCAAAGTGGGATTAATAAAATATTAGGTTATTTGTTTGTGTGGAGAATTAAACTAAATTATATATATCATTTATAAAATATATTATATATGTATATTATATATTTTTGAGACTGGCTTTCACTCTGCTGCCCAGGCTGAAGTGCAGTGGCATGATCATGGCTCACTGCAGCCTCAAACTCTTGGGCTCAAGTGGTCCTCTGGCCTCAGCCTCCTGAGTAGCTGGGATTACAAGTGCATGTAACCACACTCTGCCTTTTTTTTTTCTAGAGACAGGGCCTCACTATGTTGCCCAGGCTGGTCTTGAGCTCTTAGCCTTAAATGATCCTCTTCCTTTGGCCTCCCAAAGTGCTGGGATTACAGGCATGAGCCACTACACCCAGCTGATATTATGGAATACTTATATAAGCATTTTTCTCAATTCAACCTCCGAAAGATTGCTCAAATCCATCTACTTTTCCATCATCAGTGCCACTGCAGGAGTCAAACTACAAATCCTTGCCTTAACCACTACAGTAGTTCTTAATTCCTTCCTTTAATGCATCTTTTTGCACATAACATGGGTTAAGGCACTGCCTGTTTACAGGCTTTTAATGGCCTCCCATTGCACTGAAGACAAAAGCACACACTGTTGCTTGGTCTGCAGGCTCCACGTGATCAGTCCTGTGTCTCCATCTGTCTCTTTCCTACCCTCATTATGCTTCTGCTACACTGGCTCCTTCCTTATTCTCTTTGAATACACCAATCTCTTTCCTGCTTTGGAGTTTCCACACATTCACCCCTGTTCCTTTTCTCTATGGAACCTCCCATGCCTCACCTACTGTGGATTAATTTCTTCCCAACCTTCGGGTACCAGTTTAACTATTACTCTTCAACAAAGCCTTCCTTGACTCAAAATCCAAGTCAGGTCCTGCTCGTTATTACCTCTCATGTGCTTTCTCTTCCTGGCCCTCATCACAATTCATCATTATCCTTATGCATGTGTGTTAGCTTAATGTCTGTAACCCTAGCTCCCCCTAGAAGGCAAAGATTGTAAATGTTTCTTTGCTTCATTCTCATATTCAATGTCCACCACTGTGCCTGGCAGGAAGTGCCTGTGCAATAGACAGTTTCTGGATAGCTACACAGCTGACAATTAATTTTTGGACTCTTGCTCTTAGCCAGACACCATTCTAAGGTTTACATTCTCATTTAATGCTCAAATTCCACTAGGTAATTATTGGTGTTAGCCTTATTTTATGGATGAGGAAACCAAGGAAAAGATATTAAGTTTCAACCCGAGCTGACAGCTCATTCATTAAATGTTCATCCAGGCCAGGCGTGATGGCTCACACCTGTAATCCCAGCACTTTGGGAGGCCGAGGCAGGTAGATCACCAGAGGTCAGGAGTTCGAGACCAGCCTGGCCAACATGGTGAAAACTGTCCTACTAAAAATACAACAAGTAGCCAGGAATGGTGGTGGACACCTGTAATCGCAGCTACTCGGGAAGCTGAGGCAGGAGAATCACTTGAACCCAGGAGGCGGAGGTTGTAGTGAGCCAAGATCATGCCATTGCACTCCAACCTGGGCAACAAGAGCAAAACTCCATCTCAAAAAAAAAAAAAGAAAGAAAAAAAAAGTTCATCCATATTTTTTTAACACCTACTCTTTCAGGCACTTAGGTTGTATCAATGAAACAAAACAGACAAAAACCCCTATCCTCACGAATCTTACTCTCTTGCACATAGTAAAGGATTAAGCTTGAATTTGGACCTAGCAGTGTGACTCTGGAGCATAAGGCTTTATTTCTACTCCACACACTGACCCTCAAACAGAATGAACGTTGTGGAGAGACTATAACAGACATTTCATTTTGAAAACTACACCTACCTAACTTCAGGTTATTCATTCATACCACTTTTAATTTGTTTGGTATTAAGTTTCTCCTGAGTTATCAAGGAAAAATGAAATGCAAAACAAATCATAATCTCCCTTAGAACTTTATTCCTCTTTATATCCCCAGCACCTGACATGTGCTAAGCACACAGTGACAACAAAATACACATTTATTTTGAAAGATGAATGAGGTCCAATTAATTGTTCTCTCCTATGTGCATTACCACTTGGCTGTTTGTGTGCAAAGCTTCTCGTATTATTTGCTTTGATTTTTTTAGGCAATAGACTCAGAACTTAACTTACTAAGACTATGTCTTATCAAGCACGTGAATATTTAGAGTGAAAATTGGTGAGGTTTTTGCCCCTGCAGGGAAGGCAAGAGCATTGTAGAGAGGCTCAGGGGGAAGACAGAGGCATTAATCTGCAGCTGTGTTTGACCACTGGAAGGAGGCACTTGCAGTGGGGAGTGGAAAGAATTGGAAAACAAGAAAGAAAGACAGAAAGAAAAGAGGGAGATGGATACAGAAAATAAAGGCACTAGTGAGGCTGAACACTTTTAATACTATGCAGTAATTTTTAATAAAAGAAAAAATTGATTTAGAATATATTCTTCCTCTCTCCTTTCTCTTGATCTTTTTACACTAATAAATATAATTATTTACATGTAATTTCTTGCTGGTTCAATGTTTAATTTCTACACTTAATGAAGTATTACCATTTGAATAAATATTTAATACTTACAAATACTCAAAAAGCATAAGCCATTCACTTGCTTAATACAATATTTTTTCATCATATGAAGAAAGCTATCATTTAAAAGAGCTTCACATCTTGACCATATTCTCATCATATGCAATATGCCTGGTTATTGCCGTATTGTAGAAAAATATCCTGGAAAATCTATCAAGTAGTTTAAAAGGTAGGAAAGAGGGAAGGTGAAAGGAAGTGATCTTGCATCCTTGGAATTCCTTCTAGCCACATAATTTCATCACCCTCACCCCCAGAGGTTTAACCTGAATGATGGAGTTATATAAAATATAAAAAGTAATAAGAAACCAGTGCTTTCACTCTTTCCTGATATTTCCTTCATTGTGCTACATGTGAAATGAGCTAATCTGTTATCGACTCCTAGAAAAATGGAAGAGAACTGTGCACTGATAAAACATAATTCCTTCTATTATGAATTTTGCCACCTGATCTTGAACATTAATTTAATTGGCATATAGCATGCATGCTGTAAATACATATTGGTGACTGTTGATTGAAAGCAAGGTTCTGGAATCCTGTTGTTATCTGCAAAATTCTAAAGCAGAGTTTTGGAGCACTGTCCTAGTGAATCCTTCACCCTTGGTCACACATTCAGGTAATACCCACTTCTGCCTTTAGACACTAAAAACAATTATAGCACCAAGATGTATAATTCAGGCTGCAAATCTCAGAAAACAAAAATGGGTTCACTTTTTCCTGCACACCCTTCCCCATTCTTCAGTGAACATCAGAGAACCAGGGAGATAATCAAATATAGGAGAATCTCACATCACAATAATTGCAATTATTTAGCAGGCACCAGAACACACAAAGGCTATTCTTCTTAAATACAACCCTTGAATTCAACCCTTTCTTGAAAACAAAAAACGTACCCAATAAAAAGAAGCAGGGTAATTCTGGCTTTTCCATATTGCCATACTTCCTAAGAAACCACAACAGAATTACCTAGCTTTGATAAGATGGCAATAAATGCATGTGGCAACCTTCCACAAGGGGAGGTCAAGCCCTTTTTCCTGAACAAGAGGCCTTCAAAACTAGGAATAAAGCTGTAGCCTTAAATATTTCAGAAGAAAACCTGTAACCTTCACAGGGATTTTTATTCCAGCTGTGTTCACATTCATTATAATGACTCTGGAGAACAGAACTGACTCATTTTAGATGATGACTACATAACTATTCATTTATACTTAATGAGTTTATTCCACCAGGTATATGATGATCTCTAAACAAATAGTGTCATCGAATCACACATGTCAATAGACTTGAGTACTAAACTGATTGCACCTTGCAAAGGTAATGATAAACTAGGAAGAAAAAGAGCTGTGTCTAATTAATGAAAATGCCCTTTGTATTTTCTAATGGTTGAAACATTAACTTGAAAACGGCTTTCCCTGCAATAATTTATAGACAAGCAGTCTTTAATGGGAAAACAATTCAAATTTATGTGCAATTGAACTATAATTATTTGATTAACATTATTAAATTCTTGTTGATTCTACAGTCTGGATGAAGTGTATCATTTTTTATAAGTTTCATATGTTGCAGTTTTATGTTTTTTAACCTCAGGATTCAATTGATCCTGAAAATGTCCTTAGGAACCTCCTTTTGAGCCTGATGAATAAAACGTAGGTGGCTGGGATTCATTTCACTTGTCTCTTTTCATAATGATAATTTTATTTTTATGTTCAAGAAGCACTTGAATAAATCTAGTAGAAGAATTCATGGGATTCTCTGCTGATTTGTGTGTAATTGAAATGATGGGAATCACTTGACTGAAGGAAGCTCCCTTCAATGAAATGAAATCCATATCTATATATTAAGGTTTAACTAGGTAGTACTGACAACTCAAAGTATTCTCATAGAGTGTGAAAGACTTATATTAAAAAGAGCTGGGCTCAGTGGCTCACACCTGTAATCCCAGAACTTTGGGAGGCCGAGGAGGGTGGATCACCTGAGGTCAGGAGTTTGAGACCAACCTGGCCAACATGGCAAAACCCTGTCTCTACTAAAAATACAAAAATTAGCCGGGTGTGGTAGCACTTGCCTGTAATCCCAGCTACTAGGGAAGCTGAGGCAGGAGAATTGTTTGACCCAGGGAGCGGAGGTTGCAGTGAGCTGAGATTGCATCACTGCACTCTGCCCTGGGTGACAGAGCAAAACTCTGTCTAGAGCAAAACTCTGTCTAAAACAAAACAAAACAAAACAACAACAACAACAACAACAAAGCATATTAAAAAGGAAAACGAGAGAGAGAGATAGAGAGAAACATCCTAAATCAATAATCTAAACTTACACATCAAGAAACCAGGGGAAAAAAGGAGCAAATTAAACCCAAAGCCAGCAGAAGAAAGGAAACAATAAAGGGAGAAGTTAAAATTATAAAAACTAAATACAGAAAAACAATAGAGAAATAAAACTAAAAGGTAGTTCTTTGTAAAGGTCAATAAAATTTATAAATCTCTATCTGGAGTGGCAAAGACAAAAAGAGAAAATACAAAAGTTACCAGTATCAGGAATTAAAGAGAATATATATTTACAGATATAAGTACTACAATATTAAAAGGATAATGTAAAAATATGAATAATTTTATGCCCATAAGTTCAACAACCTAGATAAAATCGACAAACCCTTTGAAAGACACAAGCCATTAAAACTCACTCAAGAAGAATTAGACAAGTTGAATAGTCCTAAATCTATTAAATAAATTGAGTTTGTAGTTAAAAACCCCTCCAACAAAGGAAACTCCAGGCCCAGATGATTTCATTGGAAAACTCTATCAAATATGTAAAGAGAAATTAATACAAACTTGACACAATCTTTCCCAGAAAATAGAAGAAAATACTTCTCACTCATCTTGTGAGGCCAGGATTACCTTGATAATAAAATCACACAAAGACATTACAAGAAAAGAAAACTACAGACTAATATCCCTCAGAAAAATAGGTGTAAAAATCTTTTTAAAGAATGTCGAAAAACTCAGTTCACCAACATGTAAAAATACAACATTTTATGACAATGTGGGTTTATTTTTAGAATGCAAGGCTGGTTCAACATTCAAAAGTCAATGTAATTCAGGATATTAACATTAAAGAAGAAAAGCTAAATGATTATCTCAATATATGCAATAAAAACATTTGACAAAAAATGCAGCATTCATTTATGATTTTTGAAAAAAGAAAAGAACTCTTAGCAAACTCAAAATAGCAGAAAGCTTCCTTATCCTGATAAACAGTATCTACATAAAATCTACATCTGACATTATACTAAATGGCAGAAACTGAAATGCCTTCTCTCTAAGATTGGGACAAAGTAAAGATGTTTATTCTTATAATTTCTATTCAATACCATACTAGAAGTTATAGCCAGTACGATAAGACAAGAAAAAGAAATTAAAATATGTATTGAAAAGAAAAAAAAACTCTCTCAATTGCAAATGGCATGATTGTCTATGTATAAAATTAGAAAGAATCTATAGTCTCCTAGAATTAATAAGTGAGTTTAGCAAGGTTATAGAACACATGCTCAATATAAAAAAAGTCAACTATATTTCTATATGCTACTGTATAGCAATACACAGTTGGAAATCAAAATTATGAAACAGTACACTTTAACATAGATTCAAAAAATGAAATTCGTAGATATAAATCTAACAAAAATATATTCAGATTGTCTGGTGAAAACTATAAAACATCCATGAAGGGGAAGAGCCAAGATGGCCGAATAGGAACAGCTCCGGTCTACAGCTCCCAGCGTGAGCGACACAGAAGACGGTGATTTCTGCATTTCCATCTGAGGTACCGGGTTCATCTCACTAAGGAGTGCCACACAGTGGGTGCAGGTCCATGGGTGCGCACACCGTGCATGAGCCTAAGCAGGACGAGGCATTGCCTCACTTGGGAAGTGCAAGGGGTCAGGGAGTTCCCTTTCTGAGTCAAAGAAAGGGGTGACGGACGGCACCTGGAAAATCGGGTCACTCCCACCTGAATACTGCGCTTTTCCGATGGGCTTAAAAAATAGCACACCACGAGATTATATCCCGCACCAGGCTTGGAGGGTCCTACGTCCACGGAGTCCCCTGATTGCTAGCACAGCAGTCTGAGATCAAACTGCAAGGCTGCAGCGAGGCTACGGGAGGGGCACCCGCCATTGCCCAGGCTTGATTAGGTAAACAAAGGAGCCTGGAAGCTCGAACTGGGTGGAGCCCACCACAGCTCAAGGAGGCCTGCCTGCCTCTGTAGGCTCCACCTCTGGGGGCAGGGCACAGACAAACAAAAAGACAGCAGTAACCTCTGCAGACTTAAATGTCCCTGTCTGACAGCTTTGAAGAGAGCAGTGGTTCTCCTAGTAAGCAGCTGGAGATCTGAGAACGGGCAGACTGCCTCCTCAAGTGGGTCCCTGACCCCTGACCCCCAAGCAGCCTAACTGGGAGGCACCCTCCAGCAGGGGCACACTGACACCTCACACGGCAGGGTATTCCAACAGACCTGCAGCTGAGGGTCCTGTCTGTTAGAAGGAAAACTAACAAACAGAAAGGACATCCACACCAAAAACCCATCTGTACATCACCATCATCAAAGACCAAAAGTAGATAAAACCACAAAGATGGGGAAAAAGCAGAACAGAAAAACCAGAAACTCTAAAAATCAGAGCGCCTCTCCTCCTCCAAAGGAACGCAGTTCCTCACCAGCAACGGAACAAAGCTGGATGGAAAATGACTTTGACGAGCTGAGAGAAGAAGGCTTCAGACAATCAAATTACTCTGAGCTACGGGAGGACATTCAAACCAAAGGCAAAGAAGTTGAAAACTTTGAAAACAATTTAGAAGAATGTATAACTAGAATAACCAATGCAGAGAAGTGCTTAAAGGAGCTGATGGAGCTGAAAACCAAGGCTCGAGAACTACGTGAAGAATGCAGAAGCCTCAGGAGCCGATGCAATCAACTGGAAGAAAGGGTATCAGCAATGGAAGATGAAATGAATGAAATGAAGCAAGAAGGGAAGTTTAGAGAAAAAAGAATAAAAAGAAATGAGCAAAGCCTCCAAGAAATATGGGACTATGTGAAAAGACCAAATCAACGTCTGATTGGTGTACCTGAAAGTGATGGGGAGAATGGAACCAAGTTGGAAAACACTCTGCAGGATATTATCCAGGAGAACTTCCCCAATCTAGCAAGGCAGGCCGACGTTCAGATTCAGGAAATACAGAGAACGCCACAAAGATACTCCTCGAGAAGAGCAACTCCAAGACACACAATTTTCAGATTCACCAAATTTGAAATGAAGGAAAAAATGTTAAGGGCAGCCAGAGAGAAAGGTCAGATTACCCTCAAAGGGAAGCCCATCAGACTAACAGCGGATCTCTCGGCAGAAACTCTACAAGCCAGAAGAGAGTGGGGGCCAATATTCAACATTCTTAAAGAAAAGAATTTTCAACCCAGAATTTCATATCCAGCCAAACTAAGCTTCATAAGTGAAGGAGAAATAAAATACTTTTTAGACAAGCAAATGCTGAGAGATTTTGTCACCACCAGGCCTGCCCTAAAAGAGCTCCTGAAGGAAGTGCTAAACATGGAAAGGAACAACCAGTACCAGCCGCTGCAAAATCATGCCAAAATGTAAAGACCATCAAGACTAGGAAGAAACTGCATCAACTAACGAGCAAAATAACCAGCTAACATCATAATGACAGGATCAAATTCACACATAACACTATTAACTTTAAATGTAAATGGACTAAATGCTCCAATTAAAAGACACGGACTGGCAAATTGGATAAAGAGTCCAGACCCATCAGTGTGCTGTATTCAGGAAACCCATCAAACGTGCAGAGACAGACATAGGCTGAAAATAAAAGGATGGAGGAAGATCTACCAAGCAAATGGAAAACAAAAAAAGGCTGGGGTTGCAATCCTAGTATCTCATAAAACAGACATTAAAACAACAAAGATCAAAAGAGACAAAGAAGGCCATTACATAATGGTAAAGGGATCAATTCAACAAGAAGAGCTCACTATCCTAAATATACATGCACCAGATACAGGAGCACCCAGATTCATAAAGCAAGTCCTGAGTGACCTACAAAGAGACTTAGACTCCCATACATTAATAATGGGAGACTTTAACACCCCACTGTCAACATGAGACAGATCAACGAGACAGAAAGTCAACAAGGATATCCAGGAATTGAACTCAGCTCTGCACCAAGAGGACCTAATAGACATCTACAGAACTCTCCACCCCAAATCAACAGAATATACATTCTTTTCAGCACCACACCACACCTATTCCAAAATTGACCACATACTTGGAAGTAAAGCTCTCCTCAGCAAATGTAAAAGAACAGAAGTTATAACAAACTATCTCTCAGACCACAGTGCAATCAAACTAGAACTCAGGATTAAGAATCTCACTCAAAACTGCTCAACTACATGGAATCTGAACAACCTGCTCCTGAATGACTACTGGGTACATAACGAAATGAAGGCAGAAATAAAGATGTTCTTTGAAACCAGTGAGAACAAAGACACAACATACCAGAATCTCTGGGACGCATTCAAAGCAGTGTGTAGAGGGAAATTTATAGCACTAAATGCCCACAAGAGAAAGCAGGAAAGATCCAAAACTGACACCCTAACATCACAATTAAAATAACTAGAAAAGCAAGAGCAAACACATTCAAAAGCTAGCAGAAGGCAAGAAATAACTAAAATCAGAGCAGAACTGAAGGACATAGAGACACAAAAAACCCTTCAAAAAATTAATGAATCCAGGAGCTGGTTTTTTGAAAGGGTCAACAAAATTGATAGACCGCTAGCAAGACTAATAAAGAAAAAAAGAGAGAAGAATCTAATAGACACAATAAAAAATGATAAAGGGGATATCACCACCAATCCCACAGAAATGCAAACTAGCATCAGAGAATACTACAAACACCTCTACACAAATAAACTAGAAAATCTAGAAGAAATGGATAAATTTCTTGACACATACACTCTCCCAAGACTAAACCAGGAAGAAGTTGAATCTCTGAATAGACCAACAACAGGATCTGAAATTATGGCAATAATCAATAGCTTACCAACCAAAGAGTCCAGAACCAGATGGATTCACAGCTGAATTCCACGAGAGATACAAGGAGGAACTGGAACCATTCCTTCTGAAACTATTCCAATCAATAGAAAAAGAGGGAATCCTCCCTAACTTATTTTATGAGGCCAGCATCATTCTGATACCAAAGCCAGGCAGAGACACAACAAAAAAAGAGAATTTTAGACCAATATCCTTGATGAACATTGATGCAAAAATCCTCAATAAAATGCTGGCAAAACGAATCCAGCAGCACATCAAAAAGCTTATCCACCATGATCAAGTGGGCTTCATCCCTGGGGTGCAAGGCTGGTTCAATATATGCAAATCAATAAATGTAATCCAGCATATAAACAGAGCTAACGACAAAAACCACATGATTATCTCGATAGATGCAGAAAAAGCCTTTGACAAAATTCAACAACCCTTCATGCTAAAAACTCTCAATAAATTAGGCATTGATGGGACATATTTCAAAATAATAAGAGCTATCTATGACAAACCCACAGCCAATATCATACTGAATGAGCAAAAACTGGAAGCATTCCCTTTGAAAACTGGCAAAAGACAGGGATGCCCTCTCTCACCACTCCTATTCAACATAGTGTTGGAAGTTCTGGCCAGGGCAATTAGGCAGGAGAAGGAAATAAAGGGTATTCAATCAGGAAAAGAGGAAGTCAAATTGTCCCTGTTTGCAGACGACATGATTGTATATCTAGAAAACCCCATTGTCTCAGCCCAAAATCTCCTTAAGCTGATAAGCAACTTCAGCAAAGTCTCAGGATACAAAATCAATGTACAAAAGTCACAAGCATTCTTATACACCAACAACAGACAAACAGAGAGCCAAATCATGAGTGAACTCCCATTCACAATTGCTTCAAAGGGAAGAAAATACCTAGGAATCCAACTTACAAGGGATGTGAAGGACCTCTTCAAGGAGAACTACAAACCACTCCTCAAGGAAATAAAAGAGGATACAAACAAATGGAAGAACATTCCATGCTCATGGGTAGGAAGAATTAATATCGTGAAAATGGCCAGACTGCCCAAGGTAATTTACAGATTCAATGCCATCCCCATTAAGCTACCAATGCCTTTCTTCACAGAATTGGAAAAAACTACTTTAAAGTTCATATGGAACCAAAAAAGAGCCCGCATCGCCAAGTCAATCCTAAGCCAAAAGAACAAAGCTGGAGGCATCACACTACCTGACTTCAAACTACACTACAAGGCTACAGTAACCAAAACAGCATGGTACTGGTACCAAAACAGAGATATACATCAATGGAACAGAACAGAGCCCTCAGAAATAACGCCGCATATCTACAACTATCTGATCTTTGACCAACCTGAGAAAAACAAGCAATGGGGAAAGGATTCCCTGTTTAATAAATGGTGCTGGGAAAACTGGCTAGCCATATGGAGAAAGCTGAAACTGGATCCCTTCCTTACACCTTATACAAAAATCAATTCAAGATGGATTAAAGACTTAAACATTAGACCTAAAACCATAAAAACCCTAGAAGAAAACCTGGGCATTACCATTCAGGACATAGGCATGGGCAAGGACTTCATGTCTAAAACACCAAAAGCAATGGCAACAAAAGACAAAATTGACAAATGGGATCTAATTCAACTAAAGAGCTTCTGCACAGCAAAAGAAACTACCATCAGAGTGAACAGGCAACCTACAAAATGGGAGAAAATTTTTGCAATCTACTCATCTGACAAAGGGCTAATATCCAGAATCTACAATGAACTCAAACAAATTTACAAGAAAAAAACAAACAACCCCATCAAAAAGTGGGCAAAGGACATGAACAGACACTTCTCAAAAGAAGACATTTATGCAGCCAAAAAACACATGAAAAAATGCTCATCATCACTGGCCATCAGAGAAATGCAAATCAAAACCACAGTGAGATACCATCTCACACCAGTTAGAATGGCAATCATTAAAAAGTCAGGAAACAACAGGTGCTGGAGAGGATGTGGAGAAATAGGAACACTTTTACACTGTTGGTGGGACTGTAAACTAGTTCAACCATTGTGGAAGTCAGTGTGGCGATTCCTCAGGGATCTAGAACTGGAAATACCATTTGACCCAGCCATCCCATTACTGGGTATATACCCAAAGGACTATAAATCATGCTGCTATAAAGAAACATGCACACGTATGTTTATTGCGGCATTATTCACAATAGCAAAGACTTGGAACCAACCCAAATGTCCAACAATGATAGACTGGATTAAGAAAATATGGCACATATACACCATGGAATACTATGCAGCCATAAAAAATGATGAGTTCATGTCCTTTGTAGGGACATGGATGAAATTGGAAAACATCATTCTCAGTAAACTATCGCAAGAACAAAAAACCAAACACCGCATATTCTCACTCATAGGTGGGAATTGAACAGTGAGATCACATGGACACAGGAAGGGGAATATCACACTCTGGGGACTGTTGTGTGGTGGGGGGAGCGGGGAGGGATAGCATTGGGAGATATACCTAATGCTAGATGACGAGTTACTGGGTGCAGTGCACCAGCATGGCACATGTATACATATGTAACTAACCTGCACATTGTGCACATGTACCCTAAAACTTAAAGTATAATTAAAAAAAAAAAAAAAAAGCTAAATGAAATTGCCATTATACTTAAGTGGCAGGATATATTCCTGACTGATGCAGAATGAAAGAGTGTGATTTAAAGGGCCAGATAGAAACTGTGTTTCTAGTAGTTATTTGAAGAGACAGCATATTTTCACTTTAGTCTAAAATATTGTGATAGAAAAGAGAAATAAATGTACATGGAAATAAAACTTGTAAAAATAAAAAAAAATCCATGAAATAAATAAATGGAAATATGTACTGTGTTTGTTTATGAATTGGAAAAGTCAATATTGTTAAAATGTCAATTCTCTCATAATTGTCCTATAAATTCAATGTAATCTCATTCAAACCCCCAGGAGATTTTGTTGTAATTATATTGACAAGTTATTTCTAAAATTTTTCTTAAAATGCAAAGAACCCAAAATGGGCAAAACAACTTGGGAAGTAGGAGGACTCACAATACCTAATTTCAAGACTTATTATAAGCTATAGTAATCACAACAGCATGGTATTGATGAAAAGATATAGACATAGATCAACAGAAAATAATAGAGTTCAGAAGTATATCCACACAGATATGGTCATTGATTTTTGACAAATATGCAAAGGCATATTCTCTTATCAATGGATAAGAGAATAATCTTTTAAACAAGTGATGCTAGAACATGTGCAAAAAGGAAATCTCACCCTACACTTCACATCTCATACAAAAATTAATTTCAAATGGATCATAGACCTAAATGTGAAATGCAAAACTTTGGAGCTTTTAAAAAGAAAAGTTACGTAAAAATCTTTATTATCTAGAGTTGAGCTAAGAGTTTTTAAATATGACTTGAAATCATGATCCATAAAATACAAAAATTGATAAATCAGTCATCATAAAACTTAAAACTTGGCTTCTCTCAGTTCACTTGGACAGCTATAACAAAATACTGTAAACTGGGCAGATTTTAAACAGTAGAAAGTTATTTCTCACAGTTCTGGGGTCTGTGTTCACATGGCAAAAGGGTTAAGGAAGCTCTCTGGGGCCTCTTTTACAAGATTACTAATCCCATTCATGAGGAATTAGTGACTCAATCACCTCCCAAAGGACCCACGTCTTAACACCATGACATTGGTGACTAGGTTTCAACATGAATTTAGGGGGACCATAGCAGGCTCTGAGTAAGACACTATTATGGGAATAAAAAGACAAGCTTTGGACTGAGAGAAAATTTTGCAATTCACATATCTGGCAAAGGATTTATTAGCCAAATGTATAAAGAACTCTCAAAACTCAACAATAAGAAAGTAAACAATCCAATTTTTAAAGATGGAAATTTTTGAGCAGGTAGGTCACCAAACATGATAGAGGGATGACAATTAAGCACACGAAAAGATGATCAACATAATTAGTCATTAGAAAAAAGCAAATTAACGTCACAATAATATAGATACTACTACACAACTATTTGAATGTTTAACAGAAACAGAACAGACAATTCCAAATACTGACAAGAATGCAAAGCAATTGGAACACTCATAGATTGCTGGTGGAAATGTAAGATGGTATGGTCACTATGCAATTTGATGATATCTTGTGAAATTAAACATTCACTACCATACGGCCCGGAAATTCCACTCCTAGGTATTTATACCAGAGAGAAGACAACTATGTTCACACAAAAACCTGTACGCAAATGTTTATAACAGCTTTATTTACAATCATTTAAAACTGAAAACA
This sequence comes from Gorilla gorilla gorilla, assembly GCF_029281585.2. Taxonomy (NCBI): domain Eukaryota; kingdom Metazoa; phylum Chordata; class Mammalia; order Primates; family Hominidae; genus Gorilla; species Gorilla gorilla. The sequence continues at coordinate 59,646,041 of NC_073234.2, read as the reverse complement.
ACTCAGAAATCTTTCAACTGGTGAATGGATAAACAAACCATTCAGCAATAATAAGGAATGAAATAATGTTACACACAATAATGTGGATAAATCTCAAATGCCATATGCACAATGGAAGAAGCCAGACTCCCAAGGCAACCTATTGCAGGTTTCCATTTTGAAAAGGCAAAACAACATGGACTGGCAACCACTCAGTTTTCGCCAGAGGTTAGGAATGAGGACAGATGTTGACCACAGAGGGGCAGCATGAGAAAATGTTGGGCGGTGAGATTGTGATAATGGCTACATGACTATGCACTGTCAAAACTCATAGAACAGTACACCAAAAAGAGTAAACTTTACTGTGTGCAAATTACAAATAAAATAAATCCGTAGAGATTTAGATTGGCTGAATTTCACCTTTACCTTATACTTCCGTTTGCATTATTAATCAGTCCATCGCTGTCAGTGGTACTATGTTGCCTCCAATCTTTGATAATCATTATCTCCCTACCTTTGCCTTTTTTTTTTTTTTTTTTACATTCTCCTCAACACCACGTTATTTCCACTGGGTCACCACTTTCTGCTAGTTCTTACTACATCATATCTTTCATGTTTGCCTTCTTTTTCTCATTAGTTTAACCACTCCCTTCCCTTTCCACCAATCTATAACTGCATCCCACTAGCTAATTTGCTTGCCTAAAGGAATTGTTTTTTGTCTTTTCGTAACATTGTCTTTAAAAATTTTCTTTTCTCAGCCGGGTGTGGTGGCTCAGGCCTGTAATATCAGTACTTTGGGAGGCTGAGGCGGGCAGATCACGAGGTCAGAAGATTGAGACCATCCTGGCTAACATGGTGAAACCCCATCTCTACTAAAAAAAAAAAAAATACAAAAAAATTAGCCGGGTGTGGTGGTGGGCACCTGTAGTCCCAGCTACTCGGGAGGCTGAGGCAGGAGAATGGCGTGAACTGGGAGGTGGAGCTTGCAGAGCTTGCAGTGAGCCGAGACCGTGCCACTACACTCCAGCCTGGGTGACAGAGCGAGACTCCATCTCAAAAAAAAAAAAAAAAAAAAAAATTTCTAATGGGAAATCTTCAGTGGTTTTTCATTTTCTAACATATATCTTCAATCCTACAAAATTAAAATACCATTCTACACACCCTTTTCATGCCTTAAAAATATTTCTTCATTCCAGATAAACCAATAATACTGATTTTAAAATACCTGTTTATTGAGTGTTTGTTATATTCTAGGCATAGTGCTAAGTTATCTCTTATTATTTCTACCTAATCCTGACAGCAATCCTATGAGGTAGACTTATCCCCACTTTACAAATGAGAAAACTGAGGCCCAAAGAAGTAACGAAGTTTCATAACATAAAACATCAAGTAAAGGACTAAACTGGAAACCAATTCCAGTCTCTCTGACTCCATATCCTGTACTCTTAACCTCTAATCCTTTAAAGTCCTTCAAATTTATTTCATTTGATCCTCAACAATATCCCTTCGCAAATCATTTATTCTCCTTAAAGATTATCTTCTTCCCAGCAAATCCTTGCCAAATTCTTCAAGAAGCCTTCCCTGACTACCTCGCCCCACCATTTAATTATCCTCAGCAGATGTTTTCTTGTCACAAATCGTATATTGCTCCACAATTATTCTCCAAGATGTTTTAGATGAATATTCTTTATCTTCCCCCACCCCACAGTCTTATTCATTCATTCACAAGCTAAAGGAACACAGATTTAATGAGCATTTAATATGCCCAGCAATTAGCATGATGGGTCACTACTTTAAGGAGCTCACAGCAAATTCCCTGAGAGCAGAAATTATGTCTTTTCTCTTTTCTTGCTTTTACCCCTTCCCCCAGTCATCCCAAGCATCTATTATGCTGCATTCTATAAGCTTTCAGGATGGACGAGTGAACGTGCTGGTTTGCCATAGTCACAAATACACAACATCTGAGAGTCAGGAAGGGCTACCACAGCCCTGTGAAATTTTATATTGAAAAACTGCTAATGATGCCATCAGGCCCAGTGTCCTTCAGGAAAGAAAATGAGTGCTTGAGGCAAACATGTGGAAGCTGCAAACCATTTGTAATCAGAAAGTGAAGTATGCAACAAGGGAAACATGCCAAGCTCAAGGACTCGGTGGCTTTAATGAAGGGCTGGTATTACCAGTGGAAATCTAACTTGCCTACCAGCTGGGTGATCTCATCTTCACAATGAGCTTTGCTGGCTGATAACCACAGGGTCCTGAGAAATTAAGCAGACCCACAAATTACCTACATAACATTCTGGCTAGATATTCGAAAGTTGAATTAATTGCCTGAAAATAAATGAACGGGTAGGGCCAAGAATTGCCTCATTAGTATTCAGCAACAGTGCTGTCTTTTGAAGAAAGGGAGAAAAGGTGGGGGAGGAAGGCAAAACAATGGGAAATAGCGAAGGGAGGGAAACAGAGAATAATGAGAGAAATCGTTATTTTACAAGTGCATTATGGGTTCCCTGTTTATCTGACTAGTTACAAATTTCCTGGTCTGGCCCAATTCACCATGCCTAGGTAGACTACACCTGTGCTTTCTGATATAGCTGACACACTCAGGAGCCCAGCAATTGATACATGCACAAAATACAAAGTGATTAACTATGTGGACACTTTCCCTTTATTTCCCAAATGAGAGTCAGCAGCATTCACGTGTTTTTCTTTGGCAAGAAAGGGGAAACTGGAGAGAAACAGTGCCCAACAGGTGCACCACTCAGACACATTCATCAATGGCTTTATTCCAGAAAGCACTACAGATAAAGCCTGCATCCTCCAGGCATGATTACACTTTTTCATACAGCACATTTAATTTCTTCAGTTAATAATTCTGTTCAATCTTAAAAACCACCATTGCAAAGCCATGCCATGTGATGCTTATGTGCAGAGACAGTTTCTCCAAAGCTTGCAACTAGAGGATGCTACTTCTCAGCAGCCCCTTGAAAAAATCCATGCAAGGATCATGACATGAAGGGGATGTTGAGGACACATGGCCAGATAGTGTGTTATGGGCTGAATGCTTATATTCCCCCCAAATTCATGTGCTGAAATCCTAATCTTGAATAAGCTGGTATTAGGAGGTGGAGGCTTTGGGAGGTGATTAGGTCATGAGGGTGGGGCCCTCATGAAGTAGATTAGTGCCCCTATAAGAAGATACAGGGCAAGAACTTGTTCCTTCGCTCTGCTCTCTACCACATGAGAATACAATGAGAGGAGCCATCTGCAAACCACGGGTGGGCCCTCACCAAAAGCAGATCTGCCAATACCTTGATTCTGGACTTCCAGCCTCCAGACTATGAGAAACAAATGTTTGTTACTTAAGCCACCTAATCTACATTATTCTGTTACAGTAGCCCAAACTGACTAAGACACAGTGCCAGATACTGAGAATGGCAAGCAGCTCCCAGAAAGAGTCACCAATAATTTATCATTTATCTCTTTCTGAAAACCTGTGGAATCTTCTGTTTGATCTTTTATTCCAATTGCTTCCTAAAGTCAGTTTTCATACTTTTCAGGGTTGCTGACATCCTTTCAACTTTTCAAAGCCTTTCTGCACTGATTTCATCTAAAACCTCTAAGATGTACCCCAAAGCCTAAAGGTAAACCGGGTACAAATTAGCTTAATTCATTTGTGGCCTGCTTACTTTTGTTGTGCTTCTGACAGGGGTGGTCAGGGACAGTATCTCTTTTTGTGCTTTGAGTAACTTCCAACTAAAAGGTTTTTCTTCATTCTGAGTACTGAGAATATGCCTGTCCAGGAGACTTAGACCTGCACAATTGAATTCTTTGCATTTCAAGAAAGATTTCATCTAATTATTCTCACTGCAGCTTTCTGTTACAGAATTAGACCTTATAGCACCATAAGATTATGAAAACAATTCCCATTATTTTAATGTTTCCTTTAGGTTCCTTTGCCTTTCAAATATCAAGTTGGCTCTTATTTCGCTTATACTATTTTTACATCCCCAAAATATAGCCATATGCTGGTAGTAATCTTAAAAAGCAAAATGTTCTGTGTGACCCATGATTTATCTTGGGTAAGAATATCTGCTTTACTTACTTGACAGCCAGTGACATAAAAGCAAATATGTCTTTTTAATCATATATAGAGAAAACATTTTCAACCTCACTTCAAGAAACAAAAATTTTAAAGTACGAAATCAATTATGACCAAATATACATTGAGAATCTACTTTGGGCACTGGTCTTTGCACTCTGGAGTATGTAATCACATAAAAGAACTGGAAACCCAACTTGTGTCATAGATGTTTTCCTCTTTTGCATATCCAAAGCAGTTGGGCACAAATGATTATGCCAGTGATTCAGAAGCTGCCATGTGTTGTATTTTTTTTCCCAAGTAGCAATCTGTTCTGACTCCATGTATATTTCACTTGTCTTAGGTTCAATTTAAAAATTCTCATTTTAGGAAAAGTGTGTCAGCCCCAGGAGATGAACATATGCTTTCATACTTGCCCTTGTTTTATTTTATTTATTTTTTTTACTTTTTATTTTGGACTTGCTGAACTCCTGTATTAGTTAGAATGCTTTGGGCTGTAAATATAAGAAAATCCATCCCATATCAGCTTACACAGGTGTTTTGTGTTGACCTGTGTCCCCTCCCAAATTCATATGTGGAAGTCCTAACCTAGTACCTCAGAATGTGGCTGTATTTAAAGATAAGGCCCTCACAGAGGCAAGAAAGTGAGGGCATTAGGGTGGGCCCTAATTCAATATGACTGGTGTCCTTAATAAAAGGGAAAGTTGGAGACAGAGTCGCCCACAGAGAGAATACCCTGTGAGGATGAAGGCAAAGATCAGAGTGATGCTCCTATAAGCGAAGGAATGCCAGAGATCACCAGCAAACCACCAGAAGCTAGAAGAGAGGCATAGAAGAGATTCTCTTTCACGGGCCTCAGGAGGAACCAACTCTATTGACACCTCGATCTCAGACTTCCAGCCTCCAGAACTGTGAGACAATACATTTGTGTTGTGTAAGCCACTCAGTTTTTGGTACTTTGTTACAGGAGCTTTAGCAAATGAATATACATGGGAAGATAATAATGTCCACTACCATGCTATAAATTTCCCTATCTGGTAAGTGGCCTCAAAGGCCACCAGAAACACTTCTCTTGAACCCATTAATATATGTGAATGACTTCATGGTTACCATAGCCTAGTGAAACCATGATAGCAAAGAATGCATGTCAGCTGGAAAGGATGCAGCATAGGAAAGAGCAATACATGGGCAGATGAAGAACATACCTTCAGAATAAAATAAAGAGATCTGAGAAGACTTCCTGCCCAGCGGATGCCTCCAGTTGCCTTCTCGATAACCCCTGGGCTCTGTCAGCTTTCTTCACTGTCTTTATCTACACCGTCTAGAACCACCAATCAGAGATTCTTGTAGATATAAAACACTCTTTTAACACAAAAATCCTAGGAGGGTTTCTATCCATTACTACTCACACTGTTGGCATGGAAAAAGAAGAATTTGAAGTTTAAGAGTGAGAAGGAGTTAAAGCCAATAAGAAAACAAAATATGATTTCTATATTGCAGACTTGAGTTAAGGAAAAAAAAAAACTACCAAGCCCTTAATGCTGCAGTCCTTGAGATTTATTTATTCCATCACTCATTCAACATGTTATGGCATTCCTGTAGCCAAAAACATAACAGTAAACAAAACAAATGTGGTGTCTGTCCTCACTGAGCTTAGATTTTGGTGGAGGAGAAGAGTACAGAAAATAAATAGAAAATTTTAATGTGGCAAGTGCTAGAATAGAGGACATTTAGGATTCTACAGGTACAAATAAGATGTATATCATCTACAATCTGGTTTAGAGTGAGTCAGGGGAAGTTTCCTAGAACAAGATTTGTCTAAGCTCAACTTAACAAATAAGTAGGAAATATTCATGTCAAAAGAAGTGTATGGGGGAGGACAGAGGAGGTCATGGCTACTGGTATAAGCCATCTTAATGGAAGTCCTAGCTAGAGCAATCAGGCAAGCAAAAGAAATAAAAGGCATCTAAATAGGAAAAGAAGCAGTCATATATTTCTTCATGGACAGCATGATTCTACACCTAGAAAACCCTAATGCCTTCATCAAAAGGCTCCCAGAAATTATAAATGACTTTAGTAAAGTACCAGCATACAAAATCAATGAATAAAAACCAGTAGCATTTCTATACAGCAGAATATTTGGGTTGACACAGATCAGCCCAAAACACCTGTGTAAGCTGATGTGGGATGGATTTTCTTATATTTACAGCCCAAAGCATTTTAACTAATAAAGGAGTTCAGCAAGTCCAAAATAAAAATTAAAAAAAAAAACAAGGGCAAGCATGAAAGCATATTCAAGGAAAATCAAGAATGCAATTCCCTTTGCAATTGCCATACAGAAAATCAAATACCTAGGAATACATTTAATCAAAGAGGTGAATAATTATTACAAGGAGAACTAAAAATACTGCCAAAAGAAATCATAGATGACACAAACAAATGGAAAAATATTCCATGCTTGCAGATTGCAAGAATCAATATTGTTAAAATGGTCATGCTGCCCAAAGCAATCTACAGATTCAACACTATTCCTGTCAAACTACTAATATCATTTTTCACAGAATTAGAAAAAACTATTATAAAATTCTAAATGGAACTAAAAAAGAGCCTCAATAGTCAAAGCAATCCTAAGCAAAAATAACAAAGCTGGAGGTATCATATTACTTGACTTCAAACTATACTATAAGGCTACAGTAACCAAAACAGCATGGTGCTGGTACAAAAACAGACACATAGACCAATGGAACAGAATAGAGAACCCAAAAATAAAGCCACCCACATACAGCTATCTGATCTTCAGCAAAGTCGACAAAAATAAGCAATGGAAAAGGGACTACCTGTTCAATAAATGGTGCTGAGATAGCTGGCTAGTCATATGCAAAAGAATAAAACTGGACCCCTACCTTTCACCACACACAAAAATTAACTCAAGCTGGATTAAAGGTTTAAACATAAGACCTCAAACAATAAAAATTCTAGAAGAAAAGCTAGGAAACACCATTCTGGACATCAGCCTTGGAAAATAATTTATGCCTAAGTCCTCAAAAGCAATTGCAACAAAACAAAAATTGACAAGTAGGACTTAATTCAACAAAAGAGCTTCTGCACAGAAAGGAAACTATCAGCAGAGTAAACTGACAAACTACAGAATGGGAGAAAATATTCACAAACTATGCATCTGACAAAGGGCTACTATCCAGGATCTATAAGAAACTTAAATAATTCAACATATAAAAAACAAATAAGCCCTTTAAAAAGTGGGCAAAGGACATGAACAGACACTTCTCAAAAAAAAATGACATACTCACAGCCAACAGGCATACAACAAAATGCTCAACATCACTGATCATCTGAGAAATGCAAATCAAAACCACAATGAGATACTATCTCACACCAGTAACAATGGCTATTATTAAAAAGTCAAAAAAACAACAGACGCTAAGTGAGGCTGTAGAGAAAATGACATGTTTATGCACTATTGGTGAGAATGTAAATTAGTTCAGTCACTTTGAAAAGTAGTTTGGAGATTTCTCAAAGAACTTATAACAGAACCACCATTTGACCCATCGATTCCATTACTGGGTAGAGTATATATCCAAAAGAAAATAAATTGTTCTGCCAAAAGACACATGCACTTGCATGTTCATTGCAGCACTAATCACAATAGCAAAAACATGCAATCAACCTAGGTGCCTATTAGCATGGATTAGATAAAGAAAATATGGTACATATATACTATGGAATACTATGCAGTCATTAAAAATATCCTGAAATTATCTCCTTTGCAGCAACATGGATGAAGCTGGAGGCCATTATCCTGAACAAACTAATGCAGGAACAGAAAACCAAATACCGCATGTGCTCACTTATAAGTGGGAGCCAAACACTGGGTCCTCATGGATCCAAACATGTGAACAACAGACACTGGAGCCTACTAGAGAGGGGAGGAAGGAAGGGGGCAGGAGGTGAAAAATTAACTATTGGTACTATGCTTGCTACCTGGGTGATGGGAACATTCGTACCCCAAACCTCAACATCACTCAATATGCTCATGTGACAAACCCTCACATGTACTCCATAAATCCAAAATAAAAGTTGGGGAAAAAAGAGAAAGGTATCTCAATAATGACATGTTTGATCCTGGAGAAAATGGGGAAGCATAAGAAATAATACCATAAGTTATGTAGTTGAAAAAGTTTACTCTAAATTACCCAAAACTTCACTCATCTAAAATAATCAAGTTACCAGTCATTTTTAGACAAACCAACAAGACCATAGTAATGTGAGAAAGTATTGAAAAGACATTTTCATGAATGAAAATACTGTGACACACCTCTGGGCAAGATAATATAACCTTGTCAGTGATCATCATTTTTAAAAATATAACTGTTCAAAATATGATTTTAGAAGTAGAGAGCACCACATGTAGAAGGTCTAGGTACTAAACTAGCAGATGTTTTCTAAGTTTACCGAGGTAGTCAGTTACATTGGTGGCCCATAATTAACCACACTTTCCACGTTCACAGCCTTGAATAGCTTCCTCCCCTTGAATCTGGGAGCAACTGAGGCTTGCTTTAACCAAAAGAACACAGCAGACATGAGGCTCAAATTCTGGGCCTAAGCCTTAAGAGGGCCTGGCACAGGTAGCCTCTGCTTTTGCAGTCTTAGGAGTCTTGAGGCACTTCATAAGATGTCCAGCCGCTCTGCTTAAGAGATCGTGTGCATGGACCACATGGAGGGGCCGTGTGGAGCAGAGGCCCTGAGATTACAGGAAGACAAAGTCCCAGCTGCTCTCCTGTCCTAGCTAAGCCTCACCCCAAATGGCTCACAACTGAATGCAGCCTCAGGAATTAACACTGAAGGACTAGCTGAAGCACTACTCACCTGAGCCCAGTATGGATTGCAGAATTGTCACAAACAGTAGTTATTTGTGACAATATTGCACAGTTCTGTGAAGGCACAAAGTAATAATAAAAATTTATTTATTATTATGTTTGATTCCTTTATGTCATAGAAGGAACCTGAGAAACAGAGAGGTTAGTTGACTTGTTCAGAGTTCCATAGCATCTTCCCATTCAACATACAACCTAGCCTCAGTTTTCTAGTGTAAAAGGGGAGAGAGGAATGGAATAGAATGTAGGAGGAAAATAGAAAAGATCTGGAATACAAAAGGCAATCACAAATCTTCTAACAAACTGAGAACATTCGTCAGAAAGTTGAGCATTCGGCCTTGGGGTAAATAGAGAGCTCTTGTTTTTTAATATATTGCCTTGTATACATATTGTGTGTGTACTCATAGGACCAAGAAATCTGGGAAGTCTGAAGACCAAGAAATCTGGGAACTTTGAGTACAATGCATGACCGATGAGGACTAAAAATCATTTCTACTGTTCACATGTCACTCTTATTACCTCATTTCACACTCTGTGTTTCTGAGATATTCTTTAAGTCTTAAAGGAGCTGATGAGCTTACAGTCATTTGACAGCAGCAGGCACCCAATTGACTCCCAACCTGCTTGCACAAAAAGATAACACTTCAGGATTCTAAAGCGGATTCGTTTTCCCAGGTGAGGCTTTACTCAAGATGTCGAGTAAAAAGATCTCTCAGGTCCTTTCCCGTTGGCCCAGGAGCTAGTGCCTTCTGAGGCATTTTATAAATAAGTAAGTTACCCTATTCTCAAAAGACTCTAGATGGAAACACTTTAATAAGGCAGACCTAATTTTTCAATCTCACCTTTTGTAACTGGGTATGAATGAGCTATTCTCCATGTTCTTGTAGCTTGACAGGAACAAGAAAGTGTACCAAATCATTAATTCTCTAATTTGCCCACATAACATAAAACCAGCTGGCTTTTAATATTTAATTAAATTAGTGTGCTCCCCAAGTGAGTTCTAATATTCCAATTTCAATTTTCAGCACAAAGCTAATATAAAACCCAAAAGCACTGAGTGATGTGGAAAGGGAAAATGTGACCTTGGTAGGATAATGTGAAGGCGTCCACAGATGAAAAGAGTCCTTTTTTTTTTTTTCTTGAGCATTATAAGATGTCCAAAGTTAACATTCTGACTAAATATATTGCATTCTCTTTTAAGAAGTAGCATCATGTGGTAAAAGTACATTTGGGAGCAGTCCTTTTTTTCATTACTTAACTCATTTTTTACTCATTCATTTCTCCTACCTGTTGTGTGCCAGATATTATACTAGGTGCTCAGGCATGAGAATGAAATACATTGTCCCTACCCTTGTAGGAGCACATTGTCTCTGCGTACTACGGACCTTGTAGCCAAGTGTGTATGTGAGATCTTGGACAAGCTTAACCTTTGAGCTTTAGTCCACTGTCTAGAAAATGATTATGTTAACAACTCCTAGCTCTCAGATCTTTGTGAGGATTAAATGAGACCTTGTTTTGCAAAAGAGCTTTGCACGTTGCAGAGTGGTAATTGAATGATGAAAAGAAATTATGAAGTATTTTGTGCAGGCTTTTTACTGTTGCTGTTTGTGTGCATTTGTGATTACAGGAGGCAATAGTGAAACGATGCTGTCATGACTGCCTATTTTCTAATTGTTCCCTTCTCAGTCACAGGCAGTAAAATGTGCTTAAGTCTGGCCTCAAGAAATTCAATCTTGGCTTTTATCTGCAATTCTTATGAAGCGTCTGCTGTCCTGAATATCAGATTGAGCATTCAGGGCCAGTTTGTTTCTTGTTTGTTTTCATTGGATTGGATTGTGACAAATTTAGGCAAAAGGTTTTTCTTAGCTTTTTATGGTGATTTTAGACTTGGATGTGAATGTTTATTACAGCTGTCGATTTTTTGTTTCTCTCTATAACACTGGGCTTATTTTCTTGCTTTTTATGAGAGTTATAGAGCACCATGGTACAAAGCTGGCTGGTGCAAGTGATTGGTGAAGATATCTGAAAAATGCCCAGTGAGGAAGTAGAATGGCAGGCTGTGAGTGTCGCTCTGTGGTGTGTCTGAATCCATGCGGCACTCACAGCACAGGCCTAGACTAACATTCAGGGTCAAGGTCAATAAATATATATTGAATGTGTACCATGGGCCAGAGTTGGGGCTTTTAGAGCTGTAAGCAGATAGGTTCATACAGTACCCAACCCTCTACTTCTTTCCTGAGCTTTCATTTTGGATTATGATATGACTATTCACACAGTTTTCCCAACAAGGACTTAAGAGGAATCCTTGATTCATTCATGCTCTTACTCCCTCATCCCATGGATAAACTTCTAGTCTTATCTCAGAAACCACTTGACTTCTGTTCCCTCCTTTTTATTCTACTGTCACTATCTCAAGCTTGGCCTTCATTATGTCAACAATATTCTACAAACCAGCCGACTTATGATGTAATGCCAATAGGATAATGTACAACGCCTTAGAATGGAATTCAGCAGTCCTTATTGAATCCCCAATCTGTCTTTCTCATTTATCTCCTCCAACCACAACCCCCGACTCCAGGTACCAAACTGAAGCTGCTTCAAAGCTGTGTCTTTGCTGGCGGGCTTTTCTCTGCTTGGAATGTCACTTCCACTGCCACTCATTCAACCCAGCAAACCCCCACTTATCCTCCAAAGATAAGTTCAAGTGCTGCCACTTCTCTAGTTTTTCATGACCCTCCAAAGCAGAATTAATTGTTCCTGTATCTTTGTCCCCGTGTCCACATACATACAACAGAAATTTTAAATTTATGCATCCATCTTTTCAACTAAATAGTGAGATATGGAAGAATAGGAATGCTTTCTTGAAAAATAGCTTTATCTCCAATGTCTAGAAATATGGCCTATTGCCTACCCATGAAGATCCTCAACACATTCTTCAATTGAATTGTTAAATTGTTTATCTTTTATTTTATTTGTTTTTAATTTTTTATTATTATACTTTAAGTTTTAGGGTACATGTGTACATTGTGCAGGTTAGTTACATATGTATACATGTGCCATGCTGGTGTGCTGCACCCACTAACTCATCATCTAGCATTAGGTATATCTCCCAGTGCTATCCCTCCCCCCTCCCCCCACCTCACAACAGTCCCCAGAGTGTGATGTTCCCCTTCCTGTGTCCATGTGATCTCATTGTCCAATTCCCACCTATGAGTGAGAATATGCGGTGTTTGGTTTTTTGTTCTTGCGATAGTTTACTGAGAATGGTGTTTTCCAATTTCATCCATGTCCCTACAAAGGACATGAACTCATCATTTTTTATGGCTGCATAGTATTCCATGGTGTATATGTGCCATATTTTCTTAATCCAGTCTATCATTGTTGGACATTTGGGTTGGTTCCAAGTCTTTGCTATTGTGAATAATGCCGCAATAAACATACGTGTGCATGTGTCTTTATAGCAGCATGATTTATAGTCCTTTGGGTATATACCCAGTAATGGGATGGCTGGGTCGAATGGTATTTCCAGTTCTAGATCCCTGAGGAATCGCCACACCGACTTCCACAATGGTTGAACTAGTTTACAGTCCCACCAACAGTGTAAAAGTGTTCCTATTTCTCCACATCCTCTCCAGCACCTGTTGTTTCCTGACTTTTTAATGATTGCCATTCTAACTGGTGTGAGATGGTATCTCACTGTGGTTTTGATTTGCATTTCTCTGATGGCCAGTGATGATGAGCATTTTTTCATGTGTTTTTTGTCTGCATAAATGTCTTCTTTTAAGAAGTGTCTGTTCATGTCCTTTGCCCACTTTTTGATGGGGTTATTTGTTTTTTTCTTGTAAATTTGTTTGAGTTCATTGTAGATTCTGGATATTAGCCCTTTGTCAGATGAGTAGGTTGCAAAAATTTTCTCCCATTTTGTAGGTTGCCTGTTCACTCTGATGGTAGTTTCTTTTGCTGTGCAGAAGCTCTTTAGTTGAATTAGATCCCATTTGTCAATTTTGTCTTTTGTTGCCATTGCTTTTGGTGTTTTAGACATGAAGTCCTTGCCCATGCCTATGTCCTGAATGGTAATGCCCAGGTTTTCTTCTAGGGTTTTTATGGTTTTAGGTCTAATGTTTAAGTCTTTAATCCATCTTGAATTGATTTTTGTATAAGGTGTAAGGAAGGCATCCAGTTTCAGCTTTCTCCATATGGCTAGCCAGTTTTCCCAGCACCATTTATTAAACAGGGAATCCTTTCCCCATTGCTTGTTTTTCTCAGGTTTGTCAAAGATCAGATAGTTGTAGATATGCGGCGTTATTTCTGAGGGCTCTGTTCTGTTCCATTGATCTATATCTCTGTTTTGGTACCAGTACCATGTTGTTTTGGTTACTGTAGCCTTGTAGTATAGTTTGAAGTCAGGTAGTGTGATGCCTCCAGCTTTGTTCTTTTGGCTTAGGATTGACTTGGCGATGCGGGCTCTTTTTTGGTTCCATATGAACTTTAAAGTAGTTTTTTCCAATTCTGTGAAGAAAGGCATTGGTAGCTTGATGGGGATGGCATTGAATCTGTAAATTACCTTGGGCAGTATGGCCATTTTCACAATATTGATTCTTCCTACCCATGAGCATGGAATGTTCTTCCATTTGTTTGTATCCTCTTTTATTTCCTTGAGGAGTGGTTTGTAGTTCTCCTTGAAGAGGTCCTTCACATCCCTTGTAAGTTGGATTCCTAGGTATTTTATTCTCCTTGAAGCAATTGTGAATGGGAGTTCACTCATGATTTGGCTCTCTGTTTGTCTGTTGTTGGTGTATAGGAATGCTTGTGATTTTTGCACATTGATTTTGTATCCTGAGACTTTGCTGAAGTTGCTTATCAGCTTAAGGAGATTTTGGGCTGAGACAATGGGGTTTTCTAGATATACAATCATGTCATCTGCAAACAGGGACAATTTGACTTCCTCTTTTCCTAATTGAATACCCTTTACTTTCTTCTCCTACCTAATTGCCCTGGCCAGAACTTCCAACACTATGTTGAATAGGAGTGGTGAGAGAGGGCATCCCTGTCTTGTGCCAGTTTTCAAAGGGAATGCTTCCAGTTTTTGCCCATTCAGTATGATATTGGCTGTGGGTTTGTCATAGATAGCTCTTATTATTTTGAAATATGTCCCATCAATGCCTAATTTATTGAGAGTTTTTAGCATGAAGGGTTGCTGAATTTTGTCAAAGGCCTTTTCTGCATCTATTGAGATAATCATGTGGTTTTTGTCTTTGGCTCAGTTTATATGCTGGATTACATTTATTGATTTGCGTATATTGAACTAGCCTTGCATCCCAGGGATGAAGCCCACTTGATCATGGTGGATAAGCTTTTTGATGTGCTGCTGGATTCGGTTTGCCAGTATTTTATTGAGGATTTTTGCATCAATGTTCATCAAGGATATTGGTCTAAAATTCTCTTTTTTGGTTGTGTCTCTGCCTGGCTTTGGTATCAGAATGATGCTGGCCTCATAAAATGAGTTAGGGAGGATTCCCTCTTTTTCTATTGATTGGAATAGTTTCAGAAGGAATGGTACCAGTTCCTCCTTGTACCTCTGGTAGAATTCGGGTGTGAATCCATCTGGTCCTGGACTCTTTTTGGTTGGTAAGCTATTGATTATTGCCACAATTTCAGATCCTGTTATTGGTCTATTCAGAGATTCAACTTCTTCCTGGTTTAGTCTTGGGAGAGTGTATGTGTCAAGGAATTTATCCATTTCTTCTAGATTTTCTAGTTTATTTGTGTAGAGGTGTTTGTAGTATTCTCTGATGCTAGTTTGCATTTCTGTGGGATTGGTGGTGATATCCCCTTTATCATTTTGTATTGCATCTATTTGATTCTTCTCTCTTTTTTTTCTTTATTAGTCTTGCTAGCGGTCTATCAATTTTGTTGACCTTTTCAAAAAACCAGCTCCTGGATTCATTAATTTTTTGAAGGGTTTTTTGTGTCTCTATGTCCTTCAGTTCTGCTCTGATTTTAGTTATTTCTTGCCTTCTGCTAGCTTTTGACTGTGTTTGCTCTTGCTTTTCTAGTTATTTTAATTGTGATGTTAGGGTGTCAATTTTGGATCTTCCCTGCTTTCTCTTGTGGGCATTTAGTGCTATAAATTTACCTCTACACACTGCTTTGAATGCGTCCCAGAGATTCTGGTATGTTGTGTCTTTGTTCTCACTGGTTTCAAAGAACATCTTTATTTCTGCCTTCATTTCGTTATGTACCCAGTAGTCATTCAGGAGCAGGTTGTTCAGATTCCATGTAGTTGAGCAGTTTTGAGTGAGATTCTTAATCCTGAGTTCTAGTTTGATTGCACTGTGGTCTGAGAGATAGTTTGTTATAACTTCTGTTCTTTTACATTTGCTGAGGAGAGCTTTACTTCCAAGTATGTGGTCAATTTTGGAATAGGTGTGGTGTGGTGCTGAAAAAAATGTACATTCTGTTGATTTGGGGTGGAGAGTTCTGTAGATGTCTATTAGGTCTGCTTGGTGCAGAGCTGAGTTCAATTCCTGGATATCCTTGTTGACTTTCTGTCTCGTTGATCTGTCTAATATTGACAGTTGGGTGTTAAAGTCTCCCATTATTAATGTATGGGAGTCTAAGTCTCTTTGTAGGTCACTCAGGACTTGCTTTATGAATCTGGGTGCTCCTGTATTGGGTGCATATATATTTAGGATAGTGAGCTCTTCTTGTTGAATTGATCCCTTTACCATTATGTAATGGCCTTCTTTGTCTCTTTTGATCTTTGTTGGTTTAAAGTCTGTTTTATGAGAGACTAGGATTGCAACCCCAGCCTTTTTTTGTTTTCCATTTGCTTGGTAGATCTTCCTCCATCCTTTTATTTTGAGCCTATGTGTGTCTCTGCACATGAGATGGGTTTCCTGAATACAGCACACTGATGGGTCTGGACTCTTTATCCAATTTGCCAGTCTGTGTCTTTTAATTGGAGCATTTAGTCCATTTACATTTAAAGTTAATAGTGTTATGTGTGAATTTGATCCTGTCATTATGATGTTAGCTGGTTATTTTGCTCGTTAGTTGATGCAGTTTCTTCCTAGTCTTGATGGTCTTTACATTTTGGCATGATTTTGCAGCGGCTGGTACTGGTTGTTCCTTTCCATGTTTAGCACTTCCTTCAGGAGCTCTTTTAGGGCAGGCCTGGTGGTGACAAAATCTCTCAGCATTTGCTTGTCTGTAAGGTATTTTATTTCTTCTTCACTTATGAAGCTTAGTTTGGCTGGATATGAAATTCTGGGTTGAAAATTCTTTTCTTTAAGAATGTTGAATATTGGCCCCCACTCTCTTCTGGCTTGTACGGTTTCTGCTGAGAGATCCGCTGTTAGTCTGATGGGCTTCCCTTTGAGGGTAACCCGACCTTTCTCTCTGGCTGCTCTTAACATTTTTTCCTTCATTTCAACTTTGGTGAATCTGACAATTATGTGTCTTGGAGTTGCTCTTCTCGAGGATTATCTTTGTGGCGTTCTCTGTATTTCCTGAATCTGAACGTTGGCCTGCCTTGCTAGATTGGGGAAATTCTCCTGGATACTATCCTGCAGAGTGTTTTCCAACTTGGTTCCATTCTCCCCATCACTTTCAGGTACACCAATCAGACGTAGATTTGGTCTTTTCACATAGTCCCATATTTCTTGGAGGCTTTGCTCGTTTCTTTTTATTCTTTTTTCTCTAAACTTTCCTTTTCGCTTCATTTCATTCATTTCATCTTCCATTGCTGATACCCTTTCTTCCAGTTGATTGCATCGGCTCCTGAGGCTTCTGCATTCTTCACGTAGTTCTCGAGCCTTGGTTTTCAGCTCCATCAGCTCCTTTAAGCACTTCTCTGTATTGGTTATTCTAGTTATACATTCTTCTAAACTTTTTTCAAAGTTTTCAACTTCTTTGCCTTTGGTTTGAATGTCCTCCCGTAGCTCAGAGTAATTTGATTGTCTGAAGCCTTCTTCTCTCAGCTCGTCAAAGTCATTCTCCGTCCAGCTTTGTTCCGTTGCTGGTGAGGAGCTGCGTTCCTTTGGAGGAGGAGAGGCGCTCTGATTTTTAGAGTTTCCAGTTTTTCTGTTCTGCTTTTTCCCCATCTTTGTGGTTTTATCTACTTTCGGTCTTTGATGATGGTGATGTACAGATGGGTTTTCGGTGTGGATGTCCTTTCTGTTTGTTAGTTTTCCTTCTAACAGACAGGACCCTCAGCTGCAGGTCTGTTGGAGTACCCTGCAGTGTGAGGTGTCAGTGTGCCCCTGCTGGAGGGTGCCTCCCAGTTAGGCTGCTCGGGGGTCAGGGGTCAGGGACCCACTTGAGGAGGCAGTCTGCCCGTTCTCAGATCTCCAGCTGCTTACTAGGAGAACCACTGCTCTCTTCAAAGCTGTCAGACACGGACATTTAAGTCTGCAGAGGTTACTGCTGTCTTTTTGTTTGTCTGTGCCCTGCCCCCAGAGGTGGAGCCTACAGGGGCAGGCAGGCCTCCTTGAGCTGTGGTGGGCTCCACCCAGTTCGAGCTTCCAGGCTGCTTTGTGTACCTAAGCAAGCCTGGGCAATGGTGGGCGCCCCTCCCCCAGCCTCGCTGCCTCCTTGCAGTTTGATCTCAGACTGCTGTGCTAGCAATCAGCGAGACTCCGTGGGGTAGGACCCTCCAAGCCAGGTGGGGGATATAATCTCGTGGTGCACTGTTTTTTAAGCCCATCAGAAAAGCACAGTATTCGGGTAGGAGTGACCCGATTCTCCAGGTGCCATCCTTCACCCCTTTCTTTGATTAGGAAAGGGAACTCCCTGACCCCTTGCGCTTCCCGAGTGAGGCAATGCCTCGCCCTGCTTCGGCTGGCGCACGCTGTGCGCACCCACTGACCTGCACCCACTGTCTGGCACTCCCTAGTGAGATGAACCCGGCACCTCAGATGGAAATGCAGAAATCACCCATCTTCTGCGTCGCTCAGGCTGGGAGCTGTAGACCAGAGCTGTTCCTATTCGGCCATCTTGGCTCCTCCTATTGTTTATCTTTTAAAAGTATTGTAGGGCAGCCACAGTCATGCCTTGCATGTGCCATTTCTTTTTTTTTTTTTTTTTTTTTTTTTGAGACGGAGTCTGGCTCTGTCGCCCAGGCTGGAGTGCAGTGGCGCAATCTCAGCTCACTGCAAGCTCCGCCTCCCGGATTCAAGCCATTCTCCTGCCTCAGCCTCCCGAGTAGCTGGGACTACAGGCGCCCGCCACCACGCCCGGCTAATTTTTTGTATTTTTAGTAGAGACGGGGTTTCACCATGTTAGCCAGGATGGTCTCGATCTCCTGACCTCGTGATCCGCCCACCTCGGCCTCCCAAAGTGCTGGGATTACAGGCGTGAGCCACCGCGCCCGGCCGCATGTGCCATTTCTAAACCATTCAGTATTATAATTTATTTTTAAAGTAACATTTGTTATTTTTCTGATGATAATAATAATGTTAACTCATTGTAAAGTTTGGGAAATATGGAAAAAATGTAAAGAAAATAAAAATCACACATTAGACCCACCATCAAAGATAGCTGACACTAATAAGTTGATGAATTCCCTTTCAGTATACTTATGATGCATGTAAATTTTATGCTAATTTATAATAACACCTTTTTCATTTTTTAGGATAGCAAATTTGCTCCCCTTGAAATGACAATACCTGTGTCACTATCCATTGCCAATTGATTTCAGCTCCACAGGTCTTATAATTAGTGTAAATCCTCAATGTCCGAATATTGACAGAGACTAAGTCACAGATGTTATCCTAAACAGAAGCTTATTTCAATATACATTATTTTCTATAAATTTAATATTGTACTATATAAATTATTTTTAACTTAACTTTTTCCCACTTCATATGATACCATCACCCTTTCCCTATGCTAGAGTCTTCCCAATATGATCTTTAGTACCATGCATTTTAAGCTAAATTGTGTCCTCTCAAAATGTGTATGTTGATGCCCTAACCTCCCAATACTTCAGAATATGACTGGGTTTGGAGATAAGGCACACAAAGAGGTGAATAAGATACAACGAGGACATCAGGATGAGCCCTAGCCAAATCTGATTGGTATCTTTATAAGAGGAAATTTAGACACACAATGAGAGACACCAGGGGTGAGTGTGCATAGAGGAAAGACCATGTGGAGAGACAGCAAGAAAGCTGCCATCTGCAAGCCAAGGAAACAGACATCAGCAGAAATCGGACCTGCCTGCATCCTGATCTTGCACTTCTAGCCTCCAGAACTGGAAGAAAATAAATTTATATTCCTAAGCCACTCAGTCTGTAGTATTTGTTACAGCAGCCTAGCAAACTAATACGCTGCTTTATACAATTTATGTAGTCACTCACTTACTGTTAAGAGCCAATTTCTCTTTTTTAAAAACAATGTTAGGATGTACATCTCTGTAAAGAAATTCTTACTGGATTATTGACTATCTTCTCAGAAGAATCTTTAAAATTTTCCCATTACAAAAATAGCATATATTTATTTATGAAAATCAGAAAATAGAGCAAAAAAAAGTAGCATAATGTCATTATTTGAACACAAAGATGGTTATATTTATTGTATTTCTTTCTAATGCTGCTTTTTCTTATTTAGACACTGTGATGGTTAATTTTATGTGTCAACTTGACTGGGCCATGGGATGCTGAGTTATTTGATTCAACATCCTTTCTGTGTGCATCTCTGAGGGCGATTTCTGAAGGGGACCAGCATTAGAACTGGTGGCCTGAGTAAAGCAGATGGGCCTCCCCAGTGTGAGTGGGCATCCTCTAAGCCTCTGAGGGCCTGAATACAACAGAAATGTGGAGGAAGGTTGAATTCACACTCTGTCTGACTGCCTGAGCTGGGACAGCAATCTTCTCCTGTCCTGCACACTCCTCCTTCTCAGGCCTTCAGACTTGAACTGGAATCTATACCATCAGCCCTCTACCTCTAAGGTCTTCAAACTAAACCACCAGCTTTCTTGAGTCTCCAGCTTGCAGATGGCAGATTATGGGACTTCTCAGCCTCTATAATTACATGAATAATAAATCTTACATATGTATTACATATATACACATATATATCTCATTTGAATATATAAATTTAAATATAAAAATAATAAACATTATATATCTATCTCAAGATTTATATATATATTTTGTTTCTCTGAGAAACCCTGACTAATACAGGTACTTAAAACAATGATTGTAATCATGTTTATGATTTTTCATTTTGCTTTATAAATTTGACATAACATCATCAGCATTACTTCATATTATTGCTATCATTGCATACTCTTAATAAGTATTTTAATGGCTCCATAGTAAGTAAGTTCATTAAGAAAGTAAAACTAAGCCTTCCCTCACCATAATTTTCTTTCTATCTGGTGTTTAGACTTTTACTAGGGTACAGCTCAAGCTACAGATGTGAAAGAAATAATAGACTAAAGAAAAGAGAGAAAGAATGGAAGGAAGAGAAAGAAAAAGAGAGAGAGAGAAAGAAAGAAAGAAAGAAAGAAAGAAAGAAAGAAAGAAAGAAAGAAAGAAAGAAAGAAAGAAAATGGAGGGAAGGGAGGGAGAGAGGGAGGGAGGGAAAGGGAGAGAGAGGGAGAGAAAAAGAAAGAAAGAAAGAGAGAAAGAAAGAGAAAGAAAGAGAGAAGAGGGAGGGAGGAAGGGAGGAAGGAAGGAAGGGAGGGAGGGAAAGGGAGAGAGAGAAAGAAAGAAAGAGAAAGAAAGAAAAAAAGAAAAAGAAAGAGAAAGAAAGAAAGAAGAAAGAGAAAGAAAGAAAGAAGGAAAGAAGGAAAGAAAGAAAGAGAGAAAGAAAGAAAGAAAGAAAGAAAGGAGGGAGAGAGGGAAGAAAGGAAGGAAGGAAGGGAGGGATGGAAGGAGAGAGGGAGGAAAGGGAAAGGAAAAGGAAAGGGAGAAGAAGGAAAGGGGAAAAAAAGAAAGGGAAAGACAGCAGCTTAAACTGATGGCCGTTCATTTCTCTGTCACACAACAGTCCATGGCAGGCAAGGGTTCAGGCCTCCCTCACCATGGCCCCCCATTGTGTGCCCCAGTTGGCTACTCTAGGTCATATTATCTCCCAGCCAGCATGATGTGGAGATAGGACCAGGTGAGTGCCCTCACAATCCTTTTAATGGCAAGACCCAGGAGTGGCACACATCACTTCTACCATGTATCACTGACCTCAACTTAACCTTATGGCCACATCAGCAATAATGGAGGGCTGGATCCTACACTTCCGATAAAAATAAAAAATATATTGACTCAATTGGCATTTATTGCACAAACGTTGTGTGATCGAGACTTTCAGCAGTTACTTCATTTAATATTCTCTGACTAGATATCATCAGCTTGGTAGCTGGGGGTCGCCAAGCCACTGGAGAGGTTAAATAACCTTACCAAGGTCTCAGCATCTCCTTTATTCAGACAGAACTAATTCCAAGTCTGTTTGATTCCAAAACTGCTGTTCTTCCTGGTATATTATTATTTTGTTTCTTTATTAAATTCCTAAAGATTAAACTTTAAAACTTCAAAGCATTTACTTCCAAGACTTCTGAATTTTTAAAATAATTCTTAGTGAAATAAAGAATCTCTCTTATGCCTCCAAATACAGGTTTAGTAGAAAATATTGTCAGGTAGTTTTAGAATAACTTCTGTCTCTGGACTTCTGGGACTAGTTAAGTAAATAACCAGTATTTATAATGCTCCATTTGTTCCCATGTAAATTATGACAACAATAGTCATTGTCTTTCAAAGGTTTCTAGATCTTAGAGAATAGACCTTTTTGTGACAGGAAACTGGAAAAAATATCCCCCCAGACTATTCACACAAAAAATGGTGATATTGTTTTGCTAGGGGCAAGGTCAGAGGGAAGAATTCTACCCTTCCTTCATATGATGAGAAAATAAATGGAAACATGACAAGACAGCTTACTTTTTAGGGAAACTAATGAAGCAATCAACTACATGGCTTTCTGCTGGGAACATTGAACTAGAATTGGAGCACCCAGGTTCACTGTCACATACAGGATTGAAGCCTTCACATCTGACACTCAACTTTGCAGAACACAAGGTCCTCCCTTGTGACCAAAAGGGAGGAATTTCTCCCTGTGGGGCATCAAGGAGTTTTGTAAAAGGTTTTTCAACTGAGAGACATGAAAGAGGGCCGCAGAGAGGGGCCATTTGGAATGGTCTCTTTTTGGAAAACCAAAGCCATAAACAAACCCTTCCCTTCTTTGGTTAAGAGTATGAGTAGATTAGATTCAGTGACAGCCTTTGTTCTCTCTCATACTATATTGCTTTTTTGAGAGTTACTGCAGCTTAAGAAAATAACTTTGTATATTTCCATTATAGAGGGTTTGGTCTGGGGAAGACAGTCAGGACAGTAGGTACACAAGGAAAGGATGGCAGCTGCTCTCCAAACATCTTTCCAGGGCTACAGAGCAGGGGGTGGGTGGAGGTGGAGCTGGAGGTCAATTCTTTGGATGAAATCCTCCAGCCCCGCTTTGCCCTCCACCCTCCCACCATCACCCATGATAAGCATGGAGCATCGTTCAGGACAGAAAAGAAGAAACTCCTTCACGCCAGGCTATATGCATGTGGTAAGCCCAGCTAAAAGTAATGGACACATGAGCAAAATGTTGAGGATTTAGAATTCCAGGTGCCTCTCAGTGAAAGTGGCAATGTTTAATTGAATGGAATACATAATCAAATAGTACAAGTAGGCCTGGTGCGGTGGCTCACGCCTGTAATCCCAGCACTTGGGAGGCCAAGGTGGGCGATCATGAGGTCAATAGATCGAGACCATCCCGGCCAACATGGTGAAGCCCTGTCTCTACTAAAAATACAAAAATTACCTGGGCATGGTGGCATGTGCCTGTAGTCCCAGCTACTCAGGTGGCTGAGGCAGGAGAATCGCCTGAACCTGGGAGGCAGAGGTTGCAGTGAGCCGAGATTGTGCCACTGCACTTCAGCCTGGCAACAGAGTGAGACTCCGTGTCAAAAAAAAAGTAATTTTTTTCTTTAGAAATCAACATCAGCTAAAAGGCTTCTACTGTTTATGTTTTATTACCTGGTTTGTTACGCATCTATTGTAAAGTGCTATTAAATTATAATAAATTAGTTTTCCCTCCACAGAAGTGTCACCTAAACATACTTAGCTGGCTCATCAGTGCCACAAATATGTAATTATTTATCTTATTAAGCAGTTTTGTTACCTTTTACACATTGCATAGTGCTTTTTCATTAGCTTTACCTGAAAAAAAAAAAAGAAGTAAACTATTGTAAAGTGAGAAGTTCTTAGCCATGGTTATATACTCACTAAATTCTAAAGTTTCTTGAGCTTCTGGATCCTGCTAAGAATTTTGCCTTTGATCTACAGATCAAAGACCACAGCAAGAATCTCATTAAAGCTATGAAACTTCTCTCTAGAAAATGAATGTAAACAGAGAATGCTATATAAAATTTCAGGTGTTTTATGGATCCCCAGAAAGCCAGTCGGTGGAACCCCAGATTAAGAAACTCTGGTTTTTAAAAAGAATTTTGAAAATTCTTGATAAATTATGTACAACAATAAATTTTCTGATACTCTACACTTCACTTTTTCAGGTATTTATGCGTAAGGCAAATATCTATCACTGTAATGGCAAAGATGACAGGGGTAATTTCAATCTGGATTTTGTTGGTTAAAAAAATAAATAATGTCCTATCTCTTCAATCTCTCTACCTCAACCAAAGATACATTGTTCAGTCCCTTCCGCCAGGTAAATTTTACATGAAAAAAGAAATTACTTTGGCCACTGCAGCAATGTCAAATCCTAAAGAATTGAGAAAGCATGTCATGTTCTGAGATATATTGGGTGCTTATTCTTTGCTAGACATTGTGCTAAGCACTTTACATGCATTTTTGCATTTAATTCTCAGAATAAGCATGTGAGAAAGTTACTAGCTTATTTTTTAAATCTCTGTCTTACATATAAGGAAATTGAGAGGAACTCAGTAATTTGGCTGAGGTCACACTGTTGGTAAGTGATGATGCCAGAACTCAATTTTTCTTTTGCAATTTGGCAACCAGGCAAAAGTCATCAGAAACAGGTGTCTTTTATCTAAAGTTCTGTGAAGGAGGAGCAGTTTTATTTTATTTCAAAGAAACAAATGACATAAATAAATTTGCACCTGCCCTTGATGTTGTGCAAATTTATTTATAATGAATTGCAAAGAAAGGGGAAGTAGCCCTAAATTCAAAAAATTTTAAATAATCTGAAATCAGGTATGTAACATGCAATCCCATTTGTCCAGAAAAGAGGCCAAAGGCAGAACAGTAAATATTTTCCACAGCAAAATTATCACAAGGGTGCATGGAGTCTTCCAATCTCGAGGACTCTTCCCATTTAAATGGAAACTGCAAATCACCAGGTTATCATGTGGTATAAGTCATGAGTCTATCAATCTCTTTCACTCTTCATTTGCCTTAGATTGATCTGACTTTGTGATAATGCATCGTTCTGATCACACTGTGCCATTGTTGATATAGAGTCTCCAGAGAAAACTACAAACAGATAAAGAAGGCTGGCAGCTCAATTTTAATAGAGTCTTAGGATGAAGAACAGTAATATTTGGGAGCATCACCAACTAATACTGGTGCCCAAGAGAACTTTCAAGATATGAGCCAGCAGTAAAATATGTGTAAAAGTGAATGGTAAGGCAGAAACTGAAAACGAATTATTATAACCACTCCAATTCATTGCAAAGTTTTGCTCCTAAGGATATAATACTCAGATGCTTACTGAGCATTTAAATATGCAGCTAAATATGTACCACAGTGGTTAATCAAGTTGAAATACAGGGTTGGGGTTTGTATACGTGAGAAGCTGAAGTCCAGAACAGTTGAATTACTTGAGGTCTCACTGAAAATTGGTGATGGTAGGGCTTATTCCAATGTCTGTTCACTCTACCTCATTCCTATTCCAGACTATTCTAGACCAAGTGTCAGCAGGCATTCATTTTCTTTAAAAGTCAGATCACAAATATTTTAAGATTTCAGTTCATTTTGTCTCTGTAGCAACTACTGGGGTCTGCCATTGTATCACAGAGCTGGCCATAGACAATAATAATGAATGGGCATGTGTTCCAATAAAACTTTATTTATAAAACAGACAGCTGGCTGGATTTTGCTGGCAGATAGTAATTTGCAACCCCTGCTCTAGACTACAAATTTCATCTCTGCCATTCATTAATTATAGGTTTTGAGTTAGTCAGTAGTCTCTTTCAACCTCAGTTTTATCCCCCAGTGAAGTATACTATTTTCCCAATAGTGGAAGTAATTTTTCTCAGGTAAATTGTTAAAAATGGCTTTCAATAGAATATAGTTTGGGGAATATCAGTCTTTAGATTTATAAAATCATATACAAATATTTGGGTGTATGTGTGTAAATGTACACATATAATTTATTGAATACCTATAATGTGCTACATACCCTAGCAAACACTTTACAAATAACAGATTTGATCCTAAAAACTATCTTTCAGTGTAGATGCCAAGTGGTTGAAAGACATTAGTGAGTTTGCCAAAGCTGCATAGCACCCAAGTTGTGGAACTGAGATCAGTTGCTTCCTAAAAGCTTCACTCAGGCCCTTACCCTATGCTGTCTTTCCACTGTCTTGATGAGGACAAACTACTGATTTTCTTGGGAGTTTCATGTATGTGGAGTAGAAGGTATTTTTTGTGGCAGACAACCTTCTGCCCATATTCAAACATGCACTGCGCCATGTTTTACCAGTGAGTGAAGCAACAGCACTAAAATGTAGTGTTCGTGGCTAGTGTGTGCCCCCATTCTAGTCCAGCTTCCTTTTATACTTTTAGTTGCAATGACTGTTAAGAGGACCCTGTTCTTAGAAATTTTCCCTCTACCTAAAAGATTTGGGGATCTCTGAAGAACAGAAACACCTGGCGGCTCCGACTGAGGAACAGGAATGCAAGAGGCAAAAATACATATCATCAAGACACCATACAAGAGAAATAGCCAGGGAGGGACACCACTGGGGCTGGGTTGGGAGAGGGCTCCTGGGGAGCTGGTACCCAAAGAATGCACTGAAGACCATCTGGAGTCCGGTGCTGCAAGGGTAGCCCTCATTGTTTTCCTCATGGCTACTATATCCCGGGAAGAGAAGGGTAATACTAAAAAGCAACACTTAATTCCTCAATAAAGTAAGTGCAGCAGAGACTAGGAATTTATTTTGCTTACAGTTTGATTTCCTGGCCCGTTAATTTCTCAGAAAGAAGAAAAGGAATTTGAAAGTGAGAAATATTTACTTACGTGGGAATAAATATGCATGAAAATGCTAAACAAAAGTGCAAAACCAGTATTTATGCCCGTTTGCATGAATTTTAAAGCAATATGAATCAAGAAAGCTCTAACAATATCATTCTGACTCTTTATAATGGGACAGAGAATACAGTTATATATATATATATACTCAAATTTTATTCTATGTATGAATAGATGCATATTATGTCAATGAATTTCTTGATGAAATAACTATTTTTTCTTGTAAATCTCATAAAAACAGTTTAAGATTATCAAAATTAAGGGATCAAGCTAGTGTATAACAAAGTAAAACATTCTAGTCTGTATATGTAAATGAGGTAACAGCAACATATTCAACACCTGTTAAATTCACAAAATATAATATTCATTTCATAAGGTTTAAAATACAGGCATGAGTATTATGAAGAGGAATATAACTGCACAGAGAGAACTCTGTGACATTTTACTATTTCATATTTACACTCAGCTATATGTGTAAATAAACAGGTATTTTAATATCTGTGCCAAATGAAAAAATATATATTGCTCTAGCCTGAGCTTTGATGCACATGGTATATATATGCAGTTTAATTTCAAAAAGAAAATGATGGAGAGCCTGGAGATTATAAAAGTTATACCTAGAGAAATGAGAAATTATCACCTTAGCCACTTTCCCTGTTGAATAGAAGTCTGGAAATGCATTCATTTTATGTCAGCAGAAAACACACCCTTGCCTTGTAAATTGTTACATATTGTAAAATACAGATTGTCCCTAATTAACAAAAAGAAAGACATTGCCTTTCCAAGTCTGGGAATGTTATCTTATAATTTTGTCACAACTGATCTTTATTTAATTGTTCCATTTTAAAGATTATTTATCTTGTTTTTGCCTCTTTGATTGCCTCCTTCTACTGTATTATAAATTGAAACCACTATTAGCAACATCACTAATTTCCCCTAAAGATCATCTGAGCTTTCAAGCTGAAACATTGCACTCAGTTTTATTTTTCATAAAATTGGAATGGTTTTAGATGGCTAATTTTTATCATCTTTAATGCAAGCCTCAAAGGTAGCCTGTTTTTTAACAAATAAGTAATTGCTTGGACTGAAATTTTTAACTGCCATATTTCAAAGGGAAGACAATGCTAAAAGGGTGTTGGTTATAACAATTAAGCCCTTTGTTCAATCAAAAATAGACTCTAGCTAAAGGCCACTAAACTTCACAAGGTATATAACAAATCATATTTAAATTTAATGAACACAAATTTTTTTCTTCTGTGTAGTATTTGTCATTTAGATGCATAAATAGAGAACTAGATTAGGAATAAATTAAGCATAGAGATAATTTGTGGCACCTCTGATCAATCATATCTATATGCACTGTGATTACATGAAATGAAAGGGCCATTCGCATATAAGGCTGATAAATGGCTCTAAGTCCAGAAAGAGTTTGATCTGCAGACCAGCTGTCTTTCTTTTTTTACCCAGGCAAAAAAAAAGAAAGAAAGAAAGAAAGAAAAAGAAAGATCAACTGTTTAACTAGAAAACCTTTACCTAATATTTCAAATGAAATTTAAAATATTACAGTACTAGGTGATGTTCAATCATTAGGATTAAACACAACAGGATAACAAATATTATTCAAAACACAGAACTAAAAACTAAAGGCGTGTGACACAGTTCATTGATGGGGAGGATACTTTCCTGGCTGATGTAGAGAAGAAATGATATGGTGCAGAGGATGATAAAATTGAAACTGAAAGCTACAACTACTCGATGAAAGGGTGAGAATGGAGTATTTACTCTGCTGGCAGTGGGGAGCCATTGTGGATCTCGACAGGGATTTGCGTGAAGCAGGCAACATTTCTGAAGAGTGATCTGGCAGCTGTTGGCAGGAGAGACTGAATGGAGAAGGGTTTGAACATAGGGTTGCAAGGGAAGAATAATCGTAGTGGCTAAAGAGCACTAATGAGAAGTTGCTGAACATTGGCGGCGGTCTAATACACCTGGTCAGGTGTATTAGTCCGTTTTCACACTGCTATAAAGATAATACCTGAGACTGGATAATTTACAAACAAAAGAGGTTTAATTGACTCACAGTTACACATGGCTGAGAAGGCCTCAGGAAACTTACGATCATGGCAGAAGGTGAAGGGGAAGCAAGACGTATCTTACAGTGGCGGCAGGAGAGAGAGAGAGACAAAAGGGGAAGCGCCAGACACTTATCAAACAACCAGATCTCATGAGAACTCAGTCACTATCACGAGAACAGCATGGGGGAAACTGTCCCCATGATCCAATCACCTTCTACCAGGTCCCTCCCTCAACACGTGGGGATTACAATTCGGATTACAATTGGGGATTAGACTTGGGTGGGGACACAGCCAAACCATGTCACTAGAAAAGGATGTTTTGAGAGATATTATGAAGGAAAAGTTGATAGGACATCTTTCAGTTGAAAAAAAAATTGAGAAGTTTCTAGAATTACCAACTGGGGAAGTGATTTGGGGACACGAACGGCTACTTCTGCAAATCAGTTGAGATGGTATAAATTGTGCAATAGTAACAGAGTCCCCAGATCTCCTATGCATAAAACACCAAGGTGTTTGTTGTTGTTTCCGTTGCCCACATACACTACCTGTCCATGGTGGTCAGCTGGTCTCTGCTCCTCCTTAAAAGCCTCACTCAGGGTCACTGCTGATAGCTGCTGCAGAAGGAAGAGAGAAGGGGAAACACACACTGTGTCTACAGCTTCTGCATAGAAGGGACACGAGACTTCCTGTTATGTTCCACTAAGAAAAGCAAGCCACATGGCTCTGCCTGGCTTCAAGGAGATGATGCTGATGATTAGTAATATAATACATCACTTTCTCCTTTTGCGATGGGCCTAGGTATTTTATATGTAAGAACATTTTTTAGACTAGGTTCTACAAAATATGAAAAGGAATTTATTGCCTTTGTCTCTTAGAGAAAAATAAATAAGTGCACCTGAGTCAATGTGAAAAGAAATAGAAATGTGTGCAAGTGATAAAGAACATCCCTAGCTATGTAGTCAATTTCATAAATATCCAATCTCCTAAATACTTGGTTTGCCATTTAATAGGACTTTCTACAAATTAGTTTCATATGGCTACTGCAATAGATAACCACAAACTTGATGTCTTAACATACTGTACATTCATTCTTACAGTTCTGGAGGTTAGAAGTTCAAAATCTGTTTTACTGGGCCAAAATGAAGGTGTCAGGAGGGCTGCACTCCTTTTGTAGACTGTAGGGGAGAATCTGTTCCTTGCCTTTTCCAGTTTTTGGTGGCTGCCAGCATTTCTTGGCTTGTGATTGCATCACTCCAGTCTCTGGCAGTGGGGAGCCACTGTGGATTTCAGCAGGGACTTGTGTGAGGCAGGCAACATTTTCTGAAGAGTGATCTAGCAGCTGTTGGCAGGAGAGACTGAACAGAGAAGGGTCTGATCATAGGGTCACAAGGGAAAAATAATCATAGTGACTCAAGAGCACTAATTAGAAGCTGCCAACATAAGAGTTGGCAGTGGTCATGGCTAGGAAAGGATGTTTTGAGAGATGTTGCCATTGCTTCCATGGTCACATTGTGGTCTCATCTTCAGTGTAAATTCTCTCTCTGCCTCTTTCTCATAAGGACTCCTGTTATTATATTTGGGCCCATACTGATAACCCAACATAACTGCCCCATCTCAAAATCCTTTATCTTTCCACATATGCAAAATCATTTTTGCCATTCACAGGTTCCCAGGATTAGGACCTCCTTATCCTTGGGGGCCATTATCCAGCCTATGGCACTCATCATGGAATTACTTCTGTGGCTTCCACTGTGTTTAGATAAGCGCAGGATATAAAATCAACCAATGCATCATTAACATAGACCTATGTTCAAAAATATCAGCCATAAAAATGCTCTAAAAGAATGTTCTAATATAAGGAAAGAAGGCATCATTTTGTTTAAGGTTAGGAGGAAAGGTCAACTAAATTTCATCTAGCTTTAAAAATAGTTGGTCAAGGATGATTCTTGTTTTTGTCAACTTTCTCAAAATTATTGAGTTTATTTGTTCAGAAATGTTTTAAGTTTTTAAAAAATTTTTTAATAATGTCAACTTTTATTTTAAATTCAGGGGGTACATGTTTATGTTTGTTACATGAGTAAGTTGCATGATGCTGGGTTTTGGGGTACAATCGATCCTAGTAAGCACAGTACCCAACAGTCAGTTTTTCAACCCTTATTCCCCTCCCTCCCTCCCCCGTCTAGTAGTCCCCAGTGTCTGTTGCTGCCAAGAGATGACTCTTGAAAGAACGGGTGTTGCTCCTGCAGGTTGGCAGCCATCGTTCGCACAGTATGGATA